>NC_057718.1:10072034-10083064 GCF_004010195.1 Chiloscyllium plagiosum | reverse complement strand
GGGGTGCCAGAGAAGGGGGAGAGGAGAGGGTGGACACTGGGGGTGCCAGAGGAGGGGGAGAGGAGAGGGTGGACAGTGGGGGTGCCAGAGGAGGGGAAGAAGAGACAGTGGACACTGGGGGTGCCAGAGGAGGGCGAGAGGAGACGGTGGACACTGGGGATACCTGAGGAAGGTGAGGGTGAAGGTCAAGGCCTATGGGTGATATCGCAGGAGTGTTTGAGGCAGCAGTGCTCACTGGTGCCCCTTGAGGACGGGAGTCCGAAGCATTTGAGGAGAGGGAGGCAGATGATGATGAGGCTGACATGGAGGACAGCAGCGAGGATTTCCGCTCAGGGACCTTTGGCTTTGACTTTGGCTTGGCAGCCCCTGGCAATGGGCGGTGGGGGAAGGCTGGAGCTGGGTTCAGCGTGGTGGGCGTGTTGCACTGACTGGAATAGCCGCTCGAGGGGGAGGTCACAGCATGGCCCGGGCCTTTGGGCTCCACGGAGGCTCCAGGCCCAGGCGGCCCGCACTCCCAGGCTCCAGGCTGCTGCCCCTCGGGGTAATAGGCCCAGGGGTCACTGTACTCGGAGCGCAGGCTGCTGGTCTCGCTCTGTGATGGGGTGGCCGCGCTGGTGGTGTAGGCGTTACTGGCAGCAGTGGAGCGCCCACTGCTGTTGGTGCTGCCGTCGCCCCCGGAGCTGCTCTGGCTGCGGAGAGTCGTGGCCCAAGGCTCTCGGCCTTCTCCGTGAGTCTCTGGGCCTCCCTCCTGAGCTCGGAGGTTGACCTCCAGGGAGCGCTGCAGGCTGGCAATGAGGGACTCGCTCAGCACAGGCCGCCCGCCCTTGGGCCTCCTGCGCAGGGAATCAGTGCGAGCCGGGGGAAGGGGGGGCTTCTTGGTCTTCTTCAGGGAGATGCTGCGGCCCAGGGAGCGGTCGCTGTACTCGGGGAGGCTGACCGCGCACCGTTGACCCCTGACCTCCGAGGGCGACATTGGAGGGCTCCAGCCAGCGGCGGAGGGAGAGCAGGGGGAAGGAGGGGCCGCTGCCCCTTGAGGTCTCCCCTCACTGCGGGCCTCCAGCTGCCCCTGGCTGAGGGGAGGCTCTGCCCCGGAGCCCGGAGGTGCCAGGGAGACTGCCGAGTCGCAGCGGGAAGGGGTCAGTGGGGTGTCCGAGGTGGGGGACAGACGCCCGGAACCGCTGCTGCCCGCACTCCAGTTGCCGCTGGAGGAACCGGGGTCATCGCGCGGGGCCCCCGGGGAGGGGGGAGGCCCGGGCTGGCCCCGCGATGTGGGAATGGCCACCACCTCGGCCTTGGAGGACAGGGTGGCCCGGGCGGAGAGCTGGGCGGGGCACATGGCGGCACCCGGCCCGTCCCCAGGGTTGCGGCGGGTCGAAGGGGAGCAGGCCCGGAGCCGGGAGTCCGTCACATCTTGCTTCGCTGTCACCTCCGGGTCCGGGAAACGCTCCTCAGACCGGCCCAGAGTCCCGCGTGTCTCCCCCAGCTCCTGCAGCGAGACCCTGGCACCTGGCCGCGGGAGGCTGTGGAAACGGGGCTGCTCGGCCCTGGCACGCACCACACCATCTCTGGCACTGCCGGCGGAAGACATGTCGGCCGATGATTGGGAGAGTTGGGCTGCAATCCCTTGGCCCTTTTGGGCTCGGATCCTCCGGACAGAAGGTGGAACTACCTTGACCTCTTCAGTTTGACAGGAGGAGTCCCTGGTGACTAACCGCCCTCTGGTGGCCTTGCTGCTCTCCAGGCGACTAATGGTGGAATAGTGACCGGCCAGGATAACAGAGTGACCTCTGGCTGGTGTCAGCCCAGAGCCTGTCATTTAAAAACAAAGAACATCCACTGAGAAATGATGACAAAGACTAGCCCAGAACACAGCTATCAGGTAATGCAACTCCCCTATCACCTGCATTGATGTAGCACCTTCCATGCAGTTAAATATTCCAACGTGTTGAGGAGGTGCATTGTCAGAAGAGGATTGACAATAGGTCGAAGGCAGATGAACCAAAGCCTAGCCCAAAATGGCAGGGTTTTAAGGAAGCTCGTACGAGAGGTTTAGAATCCCTACAGTGCGGAAACAGGCCATTCGGCCCAACCAGTCCACACTGATCTTCTGAAGAGTAACCCGCCCAGACCCATTCCCGTACCCTATTGCTCTACATTTACCCCTGGCTAATGCACCTAACCAACACATCCTTATGGGCAATTTAGCATGGCCAATTCACCTTAACCGCACATCTTTGGATTGTGGGAGGAACCGAAGCACCTGGAAGAAACCAGGTTCGGTGAAAGAATTCCAGAGCTCAGGACCCATGCGGCTGAAGGTATTGGAGCGATGGCTAATCACGAAAGGCTGGAATTGGAGGAGGTCAGACAGATGGTGAGGGGTGAGACCATGGAAGACGGGGTCAAGGATTGTAGAATGGAAACTCTCCCTCCGAGGGAGCAGGTGGAGGCCAGTCAGTATCAGAGTGATCAGTGAATGGGTCTTTGGGACAATTGTGGCCAAGGCTTAGACCTGGACGAACTGAAGAGGGTGACTGGCAGGGGAGGGGAAATAGCCAGGTCTAAAGACCACAAAATGGTTAGCTCAGATGGCCAGAGCATGGAGTTCACGGGGCAGGGTCATAGATTCAATTTGGCCCCGTACACTGTCCCCTGTAGAGTAAGGTTCATTTTCCATTTACTTTTAGATTAAAACAGTCGAGGGAGCTTTACTCCGTATCAAACCCCTGAGCTGTCCCTGTCCTGCAGTGTTTGATGTAGACAATATAAGGTAGTTTTACCTTCCATTTAAACAAGTAGAGAGAGCTTTACTTTCCATTTAAAGGAGTAGAAGGAGTTTTACTTTGCAGGTCAAGGAGTAGAGGTTGCAAACGCGTTGTTGAGCTGAGGCAGGAGTGGAGTGAGATGGAAATAGTTGTCATTATTCTGGGGAACTGAGAGGATGTTGGGTTGGAAGCCAGCACAACATTTGCCAAACTTCCAAAGGTTGGAAGAGTGGACATGCTGGGGGTGCAGTGGTTACCATACTGGGCTGGTAATCCCACAGTTGGCAGTTCAAATCCCAGTATAACATGCAACGGAAATTAAATGGAATGAAATCTGCTCATTTTGAGACGGCACGAGAAAAATAACCACACTACCCCCTTCCCCCACCCCCCTCCCACCCTGCCCTTGTTGCCAAATCCCTCTGAGACTCCAGCCTTCCTGGGTTTGTATGTAACTGACCCTCAGTGAGTCAGACAGTCATAACATTGGCAAAGCCGACCCCCTGCTGAAGGACACACGGCAAAGCAAATCCTTTTTGTTGGCATCACAAAGTCAGAAAAAAAACCACATCTTTCTGACAACTATGAGTTCAGCAAGTGTGTTGAACGCAGTCCCTGCACAGTGAGAAGCATCATTTTCCAAAGCCAGATGATGGGAGGTTAGTATTCCCTCCCATAAATCCCCCTGGCCTTCAGGGCTCGTGACTGCCCACCCGCATCTCAGATTTCTGCTCCTTCATACCCAAGGCTACTTGGTGAACATCTCCAAAACTGCTTGGCTGTGGAAAACAATACTGAGGCGCCCTGTGTCTATACACACCCTCAGACACAGCACAGATAGATGCCCCTGACACATATACCCGCGCAAAGTTAGGCCATTTGGCCCATTTAAACATGGCTGATATGATCCGGATGATTTATCCACCTTCAGACCTTTCAGCTCCCCCAGCATCTTTTCCTTAGGGATGGCCACTAAACTCACCTCTGCCCCTGAATCTCTTGAGGTTCTGGGATGCTGCTGGTGTCTTCCACTGTGTAAAATGAGGCAAAGGAAACTGAGGCATTCAATGCCTCTGCCCTACCTTTTTTTCACTATTACAACCTCTCCAGCCTCATTTTCCAGGGGTCCAATGTCCACTCTTGCTTCTCTCTTACCTTTTAGATATCTAAAAGAACTCTTGCAATCGTCTTTTATATTACCAGCTAGCTTACCATCATAGTTCATCTTCTCTTTCCTTATTGTTTTCTTTTAGTTATCTTCTGCTGGTAATTTAAGGTTTCTCACTAATGTTCACCTCATCATATGCTCTTTCTTTCTCTCTCGCTCTCTCTCTCACACACACACACACACAAACGACCAGTTAGTAATAACATGAGGAATCCCATACCTGCACTCACCCAGCCCTCTAGCTCAGAAACACTGGGACCAATCTGCTGGCTGTGACTAGTTATGGTAACAGTGCGCAGTGGCTAAAGCTGGGGTCTTGCTCTCTATAACTCACTTGGTTATTTTCGGGTGCACTTAGACAATGCGTGCAACCAGAGTATTTGGTTACACACTGGCACATTTCAGCACACAGCCTGATTGTAAACATACACCAACACAAACTCGCCAATGACAACTACACACACTCACCAATGCACTTGCACACACGGACTGGCACAATCACTAACACACACTCCCTTGTGCACACTCGCCAACACATAGACATCCTCATTCACACTCCTCGAACAATTAATCAGACCCACAAATTATTTTAATCTTTTATTAGCAATTGCAATTAACTTTGAACTTTTAATGTCTTTTCTGTCAACCTCTAGGTCTGTTCCTCAGGCACAGTCGAAAGCTTTGGGAAGTTCTGAGATTGTGAAAAGTACGATATAAATGCAAATCTACTAATTTCTTTTAGTTTGTTTGGATGATAGTAATTAATAGACCTGAGTCATCACATGAACTCATCACAATATTTAACTCACATTGAGTATACCATCCTGTAACAAACTTGGACTCTATCCCCTTCATTATAAAGAATGGATGGATGGTTCAATCAAGGTTGAAAGGATTTGACAGGATAGGAAGTGGTATTGTGAATTGCCGTGCTAAGTTGCCCCATTATGTCCAGGGATGTGTAGGTTAGGTGCGTTAGCTACAGAAAATATCGGGTAGGCGGTTGGGTCTGGGTGGGACACTCTTCAGTGGATCGGTGTGGATTTGTTGGGCCAAATGGCCTGTTTCCACAATGGGGATTCTATAAAAACATAGTACTCACTTGAACCTGCCATACAGAATAATACCAGTAGATGGAGCTGCAAAAAGAACTGAGGCAACAGCATGGAGAGGTGTTAATAGAAGCAACCACTGCCATTGTTACATTCTGATCTGTCTCAAACTGTTCAAGACACATAGAACTGGTTCCCCTGATGGGAGGAGTCAAGAGAAGACATGACCTCAGGGCATGCATCAATGAACAGCACGGAGTGGCTGGGTGATCTGGGATTTTACTATGCCACTTGGCTCAGTATCTCTCAGGTTGGAGCTTAACAGACTGAGTTGTCAGTGAGGGATAGAAAGGACTGAGAACAGGCCTCAGAAAGCCTGAGAAATTCTCAAGCACTTTCTCCTTCTGTCCAGAGAACACTGTTCTCCCTGGAACTTTTGACTGCTGGCTATCAGACTGTATTGGCAGGAGGTGAATGGTAACTACCAGTTAAATATGCACACTCAGGGACAGACAGACAGACACACACACAGACTCTCTCTCTCTCACACACACACATATACAGAGTGACAGATGAGCGAGGGGAGGGCTGGGAATACAGTGCTGATTAGCCATACCTAGTTCCTTCTGGACGGTGTCAGGTAGCCCGGTGATTGTCTTTCGCCGTTTGATTCTCGTAGTCCGTCTCAGCGCGGTGTCTGAGCGGACAAGAGAGCGCCTGGTGCCCGCCTGGCGATCGAAGCTCTCGCCTGGTAGGAAAGCAGCACAGCAAGTAAACGCAAGCGTTATGACACACAGTGACCACCGTACTGAGTCATTACACCTGCACTGTTTGGCTAGGTGACTCCAGTTTGGGCCAACTTTGCTTTTACCTGAGCACTCAATTGTACCAGAGCAGCTACGCTTGAGGTCAACTGGGGTCAGAGACACAGGAGCAGGAGGAAACCTCACAGGCCTTTCCCAATAATCAACGGGATCTTCTCCCACAATTCCAAGTCCCCACCTGGTTTCCATGTCCCTTCATTTCCGTGGTGCCCAATCATCTAACAACCTCCAGATGACTGGGGCAGAGAATTCCTAAGATTTACAATGCTGAGTGAAGGAATTTCCCTTCACCTCAATCTGAAATGGAACACCCCCTTATCCTGAGCCTGTGTCTCCCCCTCCCCACTTAGTCCACAACCTCCAGATTGGGGCTAACAGCTTCTCAGCATCTACCGTCAGGACCTTATAACATATTGGCCGTGTTACTGGACTACAGAAACCTGCACTGGCAAATATTCCTCCCTCATATCCTGTTTGTGGTCTCTTACTGTGCACAAATGGCTTCTTTGTTTCCTACATTAGAACACTGACCAACCAAGTACTCCCCTGTCTAACACACTTTGAGATGGCCTGAATTTGAGAGAGGTGCTTGGGAAACGCAGGTCCTTTCACCAACCATGTTCCAATCTAAATGTGAGAGTGCCAAGGTGCCATTGATTTTTTTCTGTCCCAAGGGAATTCCGGTCAAGAGCTGACCTAACTGATTAAGCACGCTGACCCACTTGCTAAAATGAATTATTAGAAAGAAGGACCTTGTTGGAAGGAGAAACGTGTCACTGAAGCTTCTTGCCTTACACTCATCAGGACAAACACAACAATGCCAAATTTCAAATGATCATAGCAATTTACACAACAGGAGAAAATGATGCTAATTGGTTGGCTGAGGTGTTGCCATGGAGAAAACAATGGGGCTGCCTAAGCTCAAGTATAATTCAAAAAAGGTTCATGGGTTGAATATATTGTTTGCAAAAAACAAGTTCCTATCTATGAATGTATGTCACTTCTAGTCGTTTGATTTTCTTAAATTGATTGTTAGTCTAGCTATTAGTGTACTCAGGATTGTTCAGTATGTGCTACCCAATCATTAAACCACAACTTATAGTAGACATTTAGTTTTACAGCAGCTTGTTTGAGTAGATTAGATTAGATTACTTACAGTGTGGAAACAGGCCCTTCAGCCCAACAAGTCCATACCGACCTGCTGAAGCGCAACCCACCCAGACCCATTCTCCTACACTTAACCCTTCACCTAACACTATGGGCAATTTAGCATGGCCAATTCACCTGACCTGCACATTTTTGGATTGTGGGAGGAAACCGGAGCACCCGGAGGAAACCCACGCAGACACGGGGAGAATGTGCAAACTCTACACAGTCAGTCGCCTGAGGCGGGAATTGAACCTAGGTCTCTGGCGCTGTGAGGCAGCTGTGCTAACCACTGTGCCACCATGCCACCCAAGAGTCTGTACTCTTGTGTTGTGTGAATGACCATGAGAACTTATTGCAGTCAGTCGCTGCAATGCATGACTGAGCCATAAGAAAGGGATCTAGCTGAACTTCATTGGTGTTTTCACTGTTATGTACAAACAGAATCTAATGAGATCAGGAGCAGAGAAACCAATGAAGGCACTGCCTGAATGGGTAATGGAATATGTCCAACTAGACCTATGTCCAACCACCTCTGAACATCAGTCCACCTTCATATAGTATGTAGAAACAGCATCCACTATATCTTGTTGCTGGCTGCCTCAGGCTCAGTCACCAGGCCCAATCATGAGGGAAGGTGAATAGGAGAAAACAAATTCCTCTGTACCCAGAGACAGGTTGGAATGTGGACCTCGCTACTGCAAGTTGTGGTTCAGGCAAGTAGTGTAGTTGGGAAGCTGGATAAGAACCTGAGAGGAAAGGATGGGTGTTGGGAGTGGCAGATGAAGGAGGGCTGGAAGCATAAGATGTACATGGCCTCGTTGGGCTTAATGGCCTGTTTCTGTGCACTACTGTCCCTGAAACAGGATTATTGTAGTTGCTGTGATTGGGGAGGGGTGGGGAGGACATTGTAGACTGTATGGGTAAGGATGAACCAAATGGACCAAAGAGAACCTCTCTCACTTTCTCTCCTAATGTGTGTGAGAGTTGCTGTAATGTCCTGGTGGGACAGAACTATCGTGGGAGAACTTGAATCAATCTTACCCCCTTTGGATGTTGCCTGGTCTCATCATTTATGGAACAGAATCTAAGCACACCAAGAGGCCATTCATGCTGTAGTGTTTGTACTGGCTCTCTCTGCAAGAGTTCAGTTAGTCCTCTTCACTGACCCTTTCCCCAAAACCATACTGGTTTCTCATTCTGAATGCCATAAGGATTTGGTTTACGACAATCAATGGTGGTTACGTGGTCACCATTAGGTTTGCTCCTGATTCCAGATTTCTATTGAATTCAAATTTCACAATGTCTTTGGGTGAGATTTGAACCCATGTTGCCAGAACAGTGGTCTGGGCTCTGAATTACTAGCCCAGTGACAATATCACTAGACCACCACCTTTCTGTAGGAGCCTTCTTTCACACTACTTCATTAAACCATATTAGCCCATTCTTTGATTTTATTTCTTGCCTCATTCAGCTACCCCTCAAAAATCTTTATGTTGGTCACCCAAACTACAACTTCTGGTTTTGAGTTCTATATTTCCTGTGTTTCTATTACACTGCCATCAGCGTACCAAGTGCACCATTCTGGAGTTTGCCCTAGAGATTTCATTAAGAAAGTTGTTCATGATTATTAAGGTCAGATTTCATGGTGATTTTATATACAACAGACAGTGTAATGCATCAATCTAATCAAAATGCGAAGGTCACTGCCTACTGAAATGTAAAGATGCCACCACCCTTCCAGCTCCTTCTATATCCCCGTCACTGTATGAAGGTCTGTTGCCTGGCCTCACCAACATACCTGTTACATTGATTGGGACCACGTCACTCTGTACTGCCTGGGCTTGTTGGCGCATCCTCTCCTCTGGTGTGGGCAGTGGCAGGGCCTTGGTCCAGTTGGTCTGGACATCAATCTCGGAGAGGTCACTGGGGACTGGAGTTTTAGATCTCCTGGAATAGTGCAGCTTTTCCTCCTTGGCAGATGAGACTGTGGACTTCATGCGGAGCACAAAAGACATATTTAGGAAGATGAGACAGCCATTTGGTCCGAGAAACTTATCCCTATTGGTCATCCTTCTCCCTCCCCCTGTTGTGTCCCATTTCTCTCTGTGGGGACAGGAGCAGGCTATTCAGGCCCTCCAATTTGTTTCACCTTCCAACTAAACCTTGCCTGACTCCATTCACCTGTCTTGGTACTGTAAACCTTAATTGCTTCACCAACGAAAATCTATCAATCTCAGTTTGGAACTGTTTTTAATGCACCCCCCTCCCACTCATCAGTAAAGGAAAGAGTTCTCGATTTCCATTGTTCTTCATGTGAAGAAGTGCTTCCAGAAAAGACCCACTCTAGTTTTAAGATGACGTCCTCATAATCTCGCCAGTTGTCCTAAACCCATTCAGATGGTGTAGTTCAATAGCCCTTCCCTATTAATACTGTGAGATCAGTTTTCCTCTCGTTTCTGTTTCTCTTCATTTTCTCTGCAAACCCCACCTCCATGATCATGACTTCTCATTGGGCACCAGTCCCAAGGTATTTTATCAATTCCTTACATGTAAGTTTGGATAGTATGGAAGGCCACCACATATGTACCCTCTCCTTCTGTAATCACTCTCACGTTCTCAGAGAGTGGATGGAGAGCTGATGGTTAGAGGACAGTTGGGCAATGGTCAGGGAGAACATTCCGGAGTGATTGGGAATGTCCTTGGCATTGAAATCAAGGATGTTCTTCCTCTGCACTGCTCAACATGGACAGCATTTCCCAAACCCATGAGCTTCATCACAAGGGCAGCAGACATCTGCTCTCTCCTCCAAGTCACACACCATCTTGGTTTGCAAATTATATCACTGTTGCTGGATCTAAAATCCTAGAAACCCTAACCCTGACGCTACCAGCACTGTCAGGGTCTCTACATAACATGGACTGCAGCGGTCCCTGAACGCAATTCACCATGACCTTCTCAAGGGCAATTAAGGATAGACAAACAATGCAGGCCTAGCCAGCAGAGGTCACACCCCTGAATTAATAAGAAAAAACATACAAAGGGGCTTAACATGTTGAGATATGGTGGAACACCTAGCCCATGACTCTATATCCACTGGATGACAACTCGCTACAACTTTCTCACTTAAACCTAACACCCCTATTCTAAAACCTGTGTACCCAATACAGTAAGAAAAAGAAACTCATTTGTTACTACACAGTTCTGAGCCATCTGACGTAGAATAGTATCCATCTGCTCACAGCTTGGATGTACAAATGGTCAGTTAGTTCTGATAATCAAAATCACGGGTTGCAATGACAACGTTGCTGCTTTAAACTTTATTAGTGCTTGATTTTGGGAGTGGGAAGGGTGGGGTTTGAGTGACGGCAGGGCTGGGGCTGGGAATTGGAACACTGGGTCCAATTGTTGTCTTTTGCCAAGCCTGAATGCTGCAACCTTACAGGTGGGAGGAGCCCAGGAGAGAATGAAGCAGTCAGCTGGGGGTAGGAATCAGTGAATCTCCAGCACACTGTTCATGTGACCACAACTGAGTCTAGCAACAGTCTGATTTGATGTCTCTTTTTAAAAATGTAATTACAAACAGCAAAACTCTGTCCGTGATCACATTCAGGATTGAGGCATCAGCACCCAAGCATCGGAAAATAAAAAATCAAAAGTTACTCTTCTGTTTTGCCTACTGGAAGACGCCCCCATGTAGACGGACAATTCACTGTCTGATGGCTACAACAGTGGAACTGTAGCACTGTACAACTTTACTTCAGGTCAATTATCATCTATTTGCAGGTCCCTACAAGCAGTTTGATGGTTTTGCCACTATTTCAGAGACTGGTTAGTAATGGGAACTCCATGCGCAAAACTGATCTCCCCCTCTGGCTCAGCAAGGTCAATGAGGATAGCAGTCCATTGACATTTCTTCATTCTTGAGTGGAGGAGGCTGGGACCTCTCTTCCTCCCTAGGGCAGTGGGGAAGGGAGACAAGCGGGGAAGGGGAGGTAGGATATCAGGGTTTAACCAAAACCCTGGGAACTGACCAAAATCTAAGGCCTCTATCTGCCCTGTCAGGGAACTGGTT
>NC_057718.1:10053239-10071930 GCF_004010195.1 Chiloscyllium plagiosum | reverse complement strand
AGGAAGTGGTGGAGGCGGGTACAATTGCAACATTTAAGAGGCATTTGGATGGGTATATGAATAGGAAGGGTTTGGAGGGATATGGGCCGGGTGCTGGCAGGTGGGACTAGATTGGGTTGGGATAGCTGGTCGGCATGGACGGGTTGGACCGAAGGGTCTGTTTCCATGCTGTACATCTCTATGACTCTGTGACATGGTGTCATCTTGTCACATTGTATGGGTGCAGGGCCAGGGTCAGGCATGACTGGCCCCAGTGCTGCTCCGTACTCAGGATCCCCCATCCCCATCCTGGTCTGAGCTCAGAAATCGCAACCCCTGTATGGGTGCAGGGCCAGGGTCAGGCATGACTGGCCCCAGTGCTGCTCCGTACTCAGGATCCCCCATCCCCAGCCTGGTCTGAGCTCAGAAATCGCAACCCCACTCTGAGCTCAGAAACCCCTCCACCCCAACCCAAGCCCACAGGCCCTATTTATTATGTACTCATATAGCTCCCTTGCCCTACTCTCACTGTGTGTGTACAGTCTGATTGGCTAACAAAGCAGTGGCTCTTGTGTAAGAGACCCGTCTTGGGAGTTGTGTGTATGGGGTGCGTGGATTAAGATCATCCTAATTCAATTATCCAGAGAGATCACAAAGCTGCCTGAATTTCAGCAGCCAATCATTTCTTCCAAAGCTTCCATCTCCATTGCTCCTCCTAGACCTTACTCCAACGGCTGGTCACTCTGGATCTGATGTGAAATTCCCAACTTACCTTAGAATCTACTGAGCACTTTCCCCTAGCTGTTTCATGTGAAAACTCCTTGTTTAGGGACCTCTGTGTTGAAAATCCCAACTCACTCCTGCATTTTTCCCATATTAACCCTCCACCAAGATTTCCTCCATTCACTGCACACTCACAGGTTCAGGGTAATCATTATCCGCCAACACTGGGGTACAGTTTAACAAGCAGCTGCAAGCAGGAGGCTAACAATGTCTGAGGTAGGAGCAGATGGCAATATGACAAGCTACACTGAAACCCTCACCCTCCACCTCTCAGTGGAGAGGAACTTTTACAAGAAGGTCTGAGAGACACACAAACACACACCTCTGTTCTGAAAGGCTCACGCTATTAGTATCTGGCAGGTGATTTCACTGCAGTGACTGTGATCCTTGACCACACAGTGCAAATCCACACTTCTCTACCCAATATAAACACTGCAAGGCGGGCTTGAGTCAGTCAGTGAACACTGTCACCTATGTACATCTTAATACAGCCACCTCAGCCCACATCTCTGGATCTTTCACTTTCTCTCTGCTGTTCAGGATGGCTACTTGCTGGCAAAACATTAGACTGTGCTCCGAGTGCTGTGGGCGAAGAGGTTAGTTTCAAGAGTGGGTGCAGGTACAATGGGCAGAATGGCCTCCTCCAGCACTGGAACAAATCTGTGACGTGAAATGAATGAACAGCAGCAATTGCTGGAGCAACTTATAGAAATGTATAAAATCATGATGGGCACGAATGGGGTGAAAAGCCAAGGTCATTTTCTCAGGGTAGGGGAGTCTGATACTAGAGGGCATAGGTTTAAGGTGAGAGGGAAAGAGTTAAAAGGGGCCTAAGGGGCAACCTTTTCATGAAGAGGGTGATGCATGTATGGAATGAACTGCCAGAGGAAGTAGAGGTAGCTAGTACAATTACAACATTTAAAAGGCATCTGGGATGGGTACAGGAATGGGAAGGGTTTAGAGGGATATGGGCCAAATGTTGGAAAATGGGACTAGATTAACTTAGGATATCTGGTCGGCATGGACAAGTTGGACCGAAGGATCTGTTTCAGCCCTGTACATCCTAATGACAGGGAAGTGAAGGCTGAGTTAGGTAGAACTTTGATTGACATGGGTGTCAAGTGTTATGGGGTTAATAAAATGGCTGACACATGACACACAACAAGGGAGTTGTATTCGGACAAGATGCACTCCCAGAATACATTGTAAAACTGAAAGGGTTCTATTAAAAATGCATTAATTAAATGATATGAGTGCTTTCTTTTGTCTTGTGGGATCAGCGCCTGGCAGTGACAGGTAGGTCTCTGGATTGGTTAAGCCTCAGAAATCATATACCAGATACTAATGCCCTAAAGCTTTCTGAACAATCACTCACTAAATAGCCAAGGTGGTGGTGGGGGGTGGGCATGTTTTGTGAATCAGAGCTTGATATGTTGGGAAGTGAAGACATGGAGAAGCATCTGTGATGTGGAGCACTACTTAGAGAGGTCCTCATGGAAAACACTGATTGGGATCATTGCCTATAAAACTAGCAACGTTAATTTGGAAGGTACCCCAAATATGTTACCAAGAGATTAACTTCAAATAGAAATCAGTGATTTTCATTCAAAGGTCAGTCATTAAAGGCAGTGTGAACTGAGGCATAGGGACCAGATGGGCACATACTCCATTCCATTAGCCTGACTGTCCTGATTTAAAAAAAAAACAGAAGAGGAATTACATTTCCCCAGTGTTTTACATGATCACTGGTCTCAAATACTTTGCAGCCAATGAGGTACTTTGTGAAATCTGGTCACTGTTGCAATGCAGCTGCCAATTTGAACACCCATAGACAGCAACGTGCCAACGATTAGGGATATCGACTTAGAGATAACTATTGGCAAGGCCACTAGGGAACAACTCCCCTGTTTTGCTCTAACGTCTCTTGTGTCTAGGGGTGCGCAGGTGAGATGGGTTAGCCATGGGAAATGCAGGGTTATAGGGACAGGGTGAAGGGGTAGGTTGTACTTGGGAGGATTGGTGTGGTTCCGATGGAGCGAGTGGCCTGCTTCCACACTGTAGGAATTCCATGATTCTTCAAAGTAATGCCATGGGATCTTTTACATCCAGCTGAAAAGGGTGACTTCTCACCTGGAAGAAGGCACCTTTGACAGTGCTGTGGACTCCCTCAGTGCTGCAGTGGAGTGGCAGCTTTTGTGCTCAAGCCTTGAAGTAGGCTTTGAGCTCAGGACCTCGCACCTCTGGGGTAAGACAACTACCAAATGGAGCCACAGTCTGATCTCCAGCCAGGTTAGAATTGGGCTGTTTTGTGGTGCCATAGACTCAAGGCTACTACACAGTAATCCACACTCCCAGCAAACATAGGTGTAGGTTCACAACATCAAAGGGCATTAGGGTCAACTGACTTACTGATACTCCCCATTCAGGGTCATGCGTGTGGAGGGTACACTATTAACTAAAGCAGGATATGTTCAGCCACTGTGGATCATCACCCCAGGATCACTGAAGAACCAGTGGTTTCAAGGACATTAAGGGCTGGGGAGTTAGGCAGACATCAAAAGCAATAGACACAGCAATAACGGCGCTCGCCAAGCAAAATGTCATATCCAGCCAAGCAATTAATGATTCCAGATATGATTCGGCGTAGAACATCTTCTGGCTGAGGGGTGCACAATGGCTGGTGCTATATGAATGCAATGGAAGAGGCTGCAGGAACCCAGGTTGGTGGGGAGGGGTAGTCAGGGATTGTACAGGGGCTCAGGGTCTGGAAGGGACTGCAGGCAGGGCTGACACAAGCAAAGCAATTTGCTGAGTTAGTGTGCGGAGCGTGTGTACCTGGCTGTTCCATGGAGTCAAATGGCAGCAGAAACTAAGGCAGCTTAAGAAGTTATGTTGCTGGAGTGAAAGAACAGAACAAAGGAAAGAGAGAACAAAAAAAAAAGTGACTAAAATAGAGAAACAAAGGTGCAGTTAAAATTCCCAGTGGTAAAATTCCCACTGTAAAGATAAGCATGTCTTTTTAAATGGATTAGTCCCTTTATACAAAATTCAATAATGCCCACCTGAATGCATTAGTGTGACCTGTGCACAAGGATACCATAGAGGAGTAGCAGTCAGTTCAGGGACAGTCAGATTTTAAATGCCACTTTTAGAATTAGAAACATTTTGATTTCAGCACTGAGAAATGCTTGAACTCTGCTCTCAGAAATGATGGATGTGAAGAAGCTTAAATATGATCCCAGCCAACCTGAACTCTTTAGGTGTGTTGGGCAGTATTTATTGTTCTTCTCTAGTTGCCTTCAGGACATTAAGATTCAACCACACGGAGTGGGATGGCGGTGAGATATTGTCCAGGCCATGTGTGGATGACACAACCTGTCATGCGTGTGATCGAAACTCATGCTGATCGAGGATTATAACTACTACCTTAAAAGTAAGTATTCTGCTGGTCAAAAGACTTGTATTTGTATAGCACCTTTCATAACTGCTGCGTGTCACAAAACACCTTACAAGCCAGTGAAATACTTTCAAAGTGTAGTCACTGTTGTAGGAAGTGCAGCAGTGGATTTATGCACAGCAAGCCCCTGGAAATAGTCAAGTGATAATGACCAGATACTGATGCTGATAAAGTGATCAAAATTGGTCAGGGCAACAAGAAGAACTCTTCTGTTCTTCTAGATTGTGACATGACACACTTAGATTCGTCAAATAAAAAGCAGACAGGAACTCAATTTACCACCTCATCTGAAAGATGGTGCCATTGATGGTCCATCACTCCCGATAACCTTGGACCATAACCTTCATTAGTATCTGTTGAACTACAAGTGTCCTGAACAGTCATCAATCTAACTCTGTTTTTCTCTCAGTGGGTGCTGCTTAATTTGGAGATAGTGAGGACTGCAGATGCTGGAGTCAGAGTTAATAAAGTGCGGTGCTGGGAAAAGTGCAGCAGGTCAGCAGCATCCAAGTTGACGTTTCAGGCAGGGCCCTTCATCAGGACTCATGTTGCTTAATTTGCTGACTACCTCCAGCAAGATTTACTTTTCTTTCCGATTTCCAACATCTACAGCATCTGTCTTCATATGTTATGGCTCTGGGTCATAGTAAGACTCCCAGGATTTGGGCTCTTGTGGTGCAATGGTAGTGCCCCTTCCTCTGAACTCGGAGACCCGGGTTCAAGTCCCACCTGCTCCAGAGATGTGTCATAACACATCTGACCAAGTCAACTAGAAAATATCCAAGGATCCCAGGGTGTAACATCGTATGGAATTGAGAGCAGGAGCTGAATGGGTGAAATTCTCTCTGGTCGCCTTGCACACACATTTTCTAAGACATTTCTTATCTCACTGAATGAGGGTTCAAAGGAAATATGGATTATTCAGTTTAATGTCACCAGTATTTAAGCGGGGAGATGTGAGGCTTTCTCAGAGAGTTTAGGTTCACATGCACTCACCCCAAAGTTCCACACACCACTCCCAAGAAGATATCACCACATGATATTCTTCGTTAGAGTCTGGGTGCTGGAAATGCAAGTCAAGGTGCAAAGACGCAACAAAGTGCTTGATAAAGATCTTTCATTAGTCTTACCACTTGCTCCTGATCCTCTTCCTCATCCAGGCAACTGGCTGAGTGATGGGATGATGGCGAGGTGAATATTGGACTCTGTGAGTAATACTGGGAACTGCGAAAACCATCCTTCCTTAGTTTATCGCAATCTGCAGACAGAGAGAGAAAGACAGAGGGCACGTCTGAGAGCAGCATAGGTATAAACTGTACCATATGTTAGAATCAAAATCAGTTTGACCTTTACTAGAACTCACATCGACACTTAGAGACCTACTGACTGACATTCAAGAAATATCAGATACCAGAGTTTGCAATACAGATGCAAGGAGGCTGAGACTCCATGTTGAACATACCCAGACTAGTACTCCTTGTCACCTTGGTGGTACAGACAGGAATTCCTGCAAGATCCCAGATTTGGCCTCCTGAGCCAGGATAGTGAGAGAACTGGAACCAATATAGAGAAAGCTGGAGAAACTCAGCAGGTCATACAGTCATAGAGATGTACAGCACCAAATCAGACCCTTTGGTCCAACCCGTCCATGCCAACCAAATATCCTAACCTAATCTAGTCCCACCTGCCAGCACCTGGCAAAGATCTCTCCAAACCCTTCCTATTCATATACCCATCCAGATGCCTTTTAAATGTTGTAATTGTACTAGCCTCCAACATTTCCTCTGGCAGCTCATTCCATACACACAGCACCCTCTGCGTGAAAAAGTTGCCTTAAGTACCTTTTAAATTTTCCCCCTCTCACGCTAAACCTATGCTCTCTAGTTCTGGATTCCCCAGTCACAGGGAAAAGTCCTTTTCCATTTACCCTATCCATGCCCCTCATGATTTTGTAAACCTCTCAGCCTCTGACGCTCCAGGGAAAACAGCCCCAGCCTATTCAGCCTCTCCCTATAGCTCAAATCCTCCAACCCTGACAACATCCATGTAAATCTTTTCTGAACCCTTTCAAGTTTCACAACATCCTTCTGATAGGAGGGAGATCAGATTTGCACATAATATTCCAAAAGTGACCTAACCAATGCCCATTGGCCCATCTGATCAAGATCCCGTTGTAATCTGAGGTAACCTCCTTCGCTGTCCACCACGCCTCCAATTTTGGTGTCATCTGCAGACTTACTAATTATACCTCCTATGTTCACATCCAAATCATTTATATAAATGACGAAAAACATTGTCGAACGTCTTACTGAAATCCATTTAGATCATGTCCACCATTCTGCCCTCATCAATCCTCTTCATTACTTCTTAAAAAAACTCAATCAAATTAGTGAGACATAATTTCCCATGATTATCCCTAATCAGTCCTTGCCTTTCCAAATACATGTACATCCTGTCCCTCAGGATTCCTTCCAAAACCCTGCCCACCACTGATGTCTGGCTCACTGGTCTATGGTTTCCTGACTTTTCCTTACCACCTTTCTTAAATAGTGGCACTATGTTAGCCAACCTCCAATCTTCCGGCACCTTACCTGTGATTATCGCTGATAGAAATATCTCAGCAATCACTTCCTGAACTTTCCAGAGCTCTAGGATACACCTGATCAGGTCCTGGGGATTTATCCACCATTATGCATTTTAAAACATCCAGCACCTCCTCCTCTGTAATATGGACATTAATCAAGAAGTCACCGTCTATATCTTCCATGTCCTTCTCCACAGTAAACACTGATGCAAAATACTCGTTTAGTATGTCCCCCAACTCCTGTGGCTCCACACATAGACCGCCTTGCTGATCTTTGAGGGGCCCTATTCTCTCCCTCGTTACCCTTTTGTCCTTACTGTATTTATACTTTCCCTTTGGATTCTCCTTAATCTTATTTACCAAAACTATCTCATGACCCCTTTTTGCCCTCCTGATTTCCTTCTTAGGTATACTTCCCTACTTCCTTTATACTCTTCTAAGGATTCACTCGATCTCTCCTGTCTATACCTGACATATGTTTCCTTCTTTTTCTTAACCAAACTCTCAATTTCTTTTGTCATCGAGCTTTCCCTACACCTACTAACCTTTCCTTTCACCCTAACAGGAATATACTGTCTCTGGACTCTTGTTACCTCATTTCTGAAGGCTTCCCATTTTCCAGTCTTCCCTTTACCTGTGAATATCTGTCCCCAGTCAGCTTTTGAAAGTCCTTGCCTAATACCATCAAAATTGGCCTTCCTCCAATTTGGAACTTCAACTTTTAGATCCGATCTAACCTTTTCCATCACTATTTTAAAACTAATGGAATTATGGTCGCTGGCCCTAAAACGCTCCCCCACTGACACTTCAGTCACCTGCCCTGCCTTATTTCCCAAGAGTAGGTCAATTTTTGCACCTTCGCTAGTAGGTACATTCACATACTGAATCAGAAAATTTTCTTGTACACACTTAACAAATTCCTCTTCATCTAAACCCTTATCACTATAGCAGTCTCAGTCTATGTTTGGAAAGTTAAAATCCCCTACATAACTACTCTATTATTCTTACAGATAACTGAGATCTCCTTACAAATTTGTTGCTCAATTTCCCACTGACTATTAGGGGGTCTATAATACAATCCCAATAAGGTGATCATCCCTTCCTTATTTCTCAGTTCCACCCAAATAACTCCCCTGGATGTATTTTCTGGCAGGGTCGTCAGAGAAAGGAAAAACAGAGTTAACGTTTTGAGTCTGGGGCAACTCCTTCAGAACTCTAAACCAGACTCGATGTGTTAACTTCTGTTCCTCTCTTCACAGACGCTGCCAGACCTGTTAAGTTTCTCTGACATTCTCTGCGTTTGTTTCAGGTTTCCAGTGCCAACAGTATTTTGCTTTTATTTCAGTGTGACGGCTGGTCCTGTCGCTACTCAAACATACCTAGCTCAGGACTCGGGGACGTAGGGAGGGTCAGGGGTCTGAATGCCTGAAGCCAACAACTTGCCATTTATTCAGTTTATTTGCCAATCACATTTAAGCCAACAGCTTTGAGTTCATTTGATGTGATTTTTTTTGTATGGCCGGAGAATGAATCTGAACATAGATAACACTGCCACAAATAGTCGACACAAATGCATTTAAAGAGAAGTTGGATAATCACAAGCAGGAAAGAAGAGAAGGATATGCTGATTGGGAGGAGGCTGGTGGGAAGCGTAAACACCAGAATAGATCTTCAGAGCCGAGTAATGAATGAACATCAATGTGTTTGTCTTATTTAGGGCTATTTGCTTCTGGGGGTCATCTCTGGTCTGTAGCTTCCTGGGACTTGTATTGAGTGGCAGAAGGTGCTTAAAAGCTCATTAATCCCTTTGGGATGGTATTACTAGGGACAAACTGCATTAATTTACAGATGAGGAGACAGCATTCTGTCTACCATGAGCTCCTAGGGGAGGAGAGGGAGGATCATCTTTGTCAAAATATAACATTAACCCACTGCAGCCATGGAATGAAGTGATATGAGAGTGGGAGAGAAAGTGGAGAACTGACATTGAACAGACAGCTGCTCTGTTCATCAGCTGTGACTCAGGTAGTAGAACTCTCACCCCATGTGCAAACCATTGTGGGTTAAATCCCACTCCTGGGCTGCTGCTTACGAATTAATGGAGACAGCCCACTGCAGCCCTGAGGGAGCTGCACTCTCAAGGATGCTGTTAAAATGAGATTCCTTCTGTCTTGATAGCATGGCTTCATCTGCAATGCCTCGATCAATCACCGTAAAAACAGATTCTCTGTGCACCCTCATTTTGTTAGGACTTCTGCGCAAACCTCCACATTTCCCATATTACGACTTTCTAACTTGAAAGTTTTGCAGGATTACGAGGAAACGATGTCTGTGGGCAAACTGTCTCTTCAGGGGTCAGCACAAATGCGCTGGGCCAAATGGTCTCCTTCTATGCTTGTAAGCATTCTACAGTAGCTTCATTTCAACAGTAATTGGCTGTAAAGTGCTATGAAACTTCCAGTGGTCGTGAAAGGCACTGCATAAACGCAATCCTTTCATTGAACCAGCTGTGCTGACAATAAACTAGCGCAGGGTGGAAGCTGAGTATTATCAGATGGGTACTTCAACTCCTGTGTCCTCCAAGCATGAAGTCAGGGGCGTGACAGAATCTCCATCACTCACCTGGAACATTGCAGACAGAATAACATGCAAGATTTACAATGTCACCTGAATTCAATGTCTATTCCATCCACCCCTGCGCTGCAGCTTATACTGCAGTGCTCCAAAGATATCGTGACAGAACAGCCTTCTGCTGCATTTGTTTGAAGAGTAGCCGAGCACACATCAATTTATGAAGGATTTCATACTTAATCACATACTGGGTAGTGTTAGAGTTTTGAGCACAGTATTCCAAAACCAAATTCATGTTCCACTACGGTAACTCATTTCCACCATTGCAATTACTAATCGAAATGTCCTTTTGAGGCAATGTTTGGTCGCTCTTGTTTGCATGCTTCATTTTTATGTCTCTATGCTGTGGGATTACAGGCAATGACTAAAACAGCTTACTGTCAGGGCAAGGACTGTTTTCCAACATCATCAGCAATTTATCTATCCTTTGCTGGGGTCCAGTACCAAAAGTCTTAATAATCCAGATCTGAAGCATCTGCAATTCTCATTTAACCGGAATCCAAAATATGAAAAAAGAGAATTTACAGAATCCCTACAGTGTGGAAGCAGTGCATCGAATCCACACCAACCTTCCAAAGAGCATCCCACCCAGACCCAGACCCCCACCTGATAACTTTGCATTTCCCATGGCCAATCCGCCCCAACCTGCACATCTTTAGATCGTGGGAGGAAACCGGAGCACCGGGAAGAAACCCACACAGACACGGGGAGAATGTGCAAACTCCACCCAGGTAATCGTGCGAGGGTGGAATCGAACCCGGACCCCTGGCGCCGTGAGGCAGCAGTGCTAACCACTGAGCCACCGTGCCACCCCCAATTCTGGATGCTTGGGATCTAGATAATGGTAACTTTACTGGTGTTAGCAATTCGAGAAAGGCAGAAACACCTAACGCAGCCAGGCATCCTGGTGTTTAAGAGCAGTCATAGCGGATTGGTTTTAAAACTCACTTTCATCTTATGGCAGCAACAAGGCACCTTCTCCCAGCTACCAGTGTGTTTCTCAAGCACCCGACAGTTTCAGATCATGCCCCCATCATTGGCCGGGTTTACTGGATACTGGGGAGATCACTGTTGTTCTGTCTTCTCTCTCAGGTCAGTGCTAGCTCAGCTTGCTCCTTCTTTCTGCCACTTTCTCTATCTGTGACAGTTGTTCTCTCTATCGTTTTTCTCTCTCCATTTCCACTGTTGCTCGCACTCTCTGAAGCATCCTGTCAGTCTTCTCTCTTTCTCTCAAGTTCCTCTCACATTCAGACTCTCTTTCATCTCCAATTCCCTTTCGAGGTCTATCTCCCTCACAAACTAATGGGGTCTCCCAATATTTCACGCCATTTCCACCCAGCCCCAGATTCTGAAATGACTCACAGTGCGGGACAGAAGGCAATGGGGATGGGTGAGGTAGGCAGGTTCTCCAAGTTTTTGTTACATCTGGAATCAATGCACTCCAGGTTGGTCGACATTCCACCCTCTGGAAACGGAGGTCATCCATACTCACTGGCCCTGTCTTAACACTACCACAAGTCCCATTTCCCTATCACCCCAAGACAGCTCCCCTACCAACATCGCCTCCCAGTTAAACAAAATCTTGACTTTCAGCATCTCGCTCGTTTTCAAATCACTCCTCGTCATCAACCCTCCATGCCTCTGTAACCCCACAACCCTCTGAGATCCCAGGGCTTCTCTATTTCCAGGCCCTTGCAAATTCCTGATTTAAATCGCTCCATCATTGATGGCTGGGCCTACAGCTGTATGGGGCTTGAGCTCTTGGAATCCCCTCGGCACACCTCTCTGCCTTGCTTTCCACTTTAAGACACTTCTTAAGTCTTATCTCTTTGAACATGAACACAAGAAACAGTAGGAATAGGCCTGTTCTGCCAATTGACAAGAATCGTGGGTGATCAAATTGTTGTGCCAATCCCACTTTCCATCAGAGCCCTGGATTTCTTAGTTTATCTCACTCTGAACATATTTAATGACCCAGTATGAGAGTAAGTCCGACGCCCGAATTTACAATTGCCATTTCACACCCAGCTGCTGTCTGCATGAGGCAGGACTGTGTCAATCTCAGAAGCCGCTGCCTTCCCTTACCCACCGCAACCCCCTTCCCAGCTCTTGCACAGTGGGGGGAGGTGGGAGAACAGGACTTAACCCGGGCATATGGTGAAGTTGGCAGAATGCTCTTTTGTCCAATCTCCGGGGAAGAGAAGGAAAATGACACAGGGAGCGAGGTGGCAGTGTGACAGCTGGGCCACTGCGCTCAGAGAATTGAGCCAGACAGACTCACGGTGACCTTTTGCCCAGAACCCGACACACATCTCGACACAAAAACAAAATGTGCAACGCGAGGCTGAACTGGCCCTGAGCAGCTGCAAGCAGCCACCCTTACAAACCAAAAGGTGCACATGGCCCTCGCTCTCCCCCCCCTCCTTTTTGTTCATCACTGAAGGAATCTTCAGTCAAAGCCACTGCTGTTAGACACGCCTCAGTGGTTGGCACTCTCGCCTCGCAGGCAGTTCAAGTCTCACTCCAAGCCCCTCAGCTCCTAGCCCAGGCTCACACCCCCGCTGCTGTACTGAGGAAGTGCTGCAGGGTTGGAGGTGCTGTTGATAGACTCCTGTCAGTGTGTTATGAAAGATCCCAAGGCACTCATTTTGAAGAGCAGCAGGGGAGTCCTCCAGAAACATCTGTCAATAATTAAAACCACAAATACTAAAATAGATTATTGACAGGTTTTGTGGGATCTTGCTGTGTACAAGTCAGCTGCTGCATTTCCTACCTGGGTAACTGCTCTTTATTGGTTCAGGGATGTCCTGAGTCTTGAAAGAGGCGGATGTAAGTGTAAGATAGTCATAGAGTCACACAGCACAGAACAGACCCTTTGGTCCAACGAGTTCACGCTGATCATGTTCCCAAACTGAACTAGTCCCAGCTGCCTGCTCCTGGCCCAGTTCCCTCCAAACGTTTCCTATTCATGTACTTATCCAAATCTCTTTTAAATGTTGTCACTGTACTTGCATCCACTATTTCTCTGGCAGTTCATTTCACACACAAACCACTCCCTGTGCAAAAAAACTGCCCCTCATGTCCTTTTCAAATCTTTTCTCTCAGACCTTAAAAACACACCCCCTGGTTTTGAACTCCCCCACCCTGGGGAAAAGACACCTGTCATTTACTTAATCTATGCCCCTCATGATTTTATAAATCTCAAAAGGTCACCCTCAACCTCCTGCACTCCAGTGGAAAAAGTCCCAGCCTATCCGGTTTATTCTTATATCTCAAACTGTCCATTCCTGTCAATGTCGTGGTAAATCTTTTCAGAACCTTCTCCAGTTTAATAATATCCTTCCTATAACAGGGCGACCACAACTGGACAAAGTATTCCAGAAAAGGCCTCGTCAACATCCTGTACAACATCAACATGGCGCCCATCCTGTCTACCTCTGATAAAACTTTCAAAGAATGATGTACCTGAATTCCCAGGTCTTTCTGTTCCACAACACTCTCGGGGCCCTACCATTAATTGTTTAAGTCCTAG
Source organism: Chiloscyllium plagiosum (assembly GCF_004010195.1). Classification (NCBI taxonomy): domain Eukaryota; kingdom Metazoa; phylum Chordata; class Chondrichthyes; order Orectolobiformes; family Hemiscylliidae; genus Chiloscyllium; species Chiloscyllium plagiosum. Next base: position 10,058,964 of record NC_057718.1, on the reverse strand, counting down.
AGTCATAGAGATATACAGCATGAAAACAGATCCTTCGGTCCAACCCGTCCATGCCGACCAGATATACCAACCCAATCTAGTCCCACCTGCCAGCACCCGGCCCATATCCCTCCAAACCCTTCCTATTCATATACCCATCCAAATGCCTCCTAAATATTGCAATTGTACCAGCCTCCACCACATCCTCTGGCAGCTCATTCCATACACATTCCACCCTTTGTGTGAAAAAGTTGCCCTTTAGGTCTCTTTTATATCGCCATTGAGAAAGCTGGCATTTAATGCCATCTAACTGCCCCTTTTGAAGATGCTGTTGGGTCACTTTGTTAAATGTAACTGAATGGTTTGCTAGGCTATTACAGAAGGCAGGTGATCTTCAATCTCACTGCTGAGAGTCTGAGCACATAAGTAGGAATGGGCGGGTGAGGATAGCAGATTTCTCCCTGAAAGGCATCAATTAACCATGTGTGCTTACTACAATTCAGTAGATTTGTGGTCACCATTACGGACACTACCATTTTATAAAGAAAATTTTATTAATTTAATTAATTAAATGCAAATTCGGATCTGAATTTCTCTCTACAGATCAATATTCCAGCCAAGACACTAGGTCAGTAATGTAACCACTATATTACAGCTACTCCAACTCCTTCACATTCAGCATCAATTCGAAGTATCAGTAAGTTGTTCGATGCATTGGCACTTGTTGTACTTAAAGAAGGGGAGCATCTGCACATTTCTTTCAAAGTCTTGGAGGCGTGGGGTGAAGTGGTCAGTGCAACAGTGAGGATAAGGCTGATAGTGGATCTTCCCAATACTTCCACCACTTTTTATAATCCCATTTTCATCAACAGGAAAGTTCCCTGATGTGTTGCTGCTCTGCTAACTATCTGCAGTGTGATACTGTTTGCTGACTCTGGGAAAAAGAGACGGATTCACGATGTCTAATAATGAGAAAGGCTATTCCCAACGTCTGGGAATGAGACGGGCTGTTCCTAACATCTGGGACCGAGACGGGCTTTTCCAGGTTTCTACAACTGAGGCGGTCTGTTCCCAGTATCTGGGAATAAGACAGGCTGTTCCCAATGTCTGGGACTGGGACGAGTTGTTCCCAGTGTCTAAGACAGGTACGAACCATTCCTAGCATCTGAGTAAGGAAAACTATTAAAAGCACTGATGCTGAGAAATGCCAGCTACCCCTTACATAGACATTGGAGACAGTGTGACTCTTAACCAAAGGAAACCCTTGCAGGTTAAGATGATGTAGAATTCACTGCCAGTTGTGTGGATGTCAGTTTGCAATGTAGAGTGATGCCAATAATGTGGTTCAACTCCCATTATGGCTGAGGCTAACATGAGGGACTCTCTTTCTCAACTTCACCCTTCGCCCTCATGTTAAACCACCATCCGTCATCTCTTTCTAATGATAGCACGGCATTACAGTCTAGTAGGACTATGACTACTTTACCTTTACCTGCCTTTCAGACATCTGCACTTAAGACATTGAAGGAACTACCAGCAGTCAGCAGTTCATGTGCCATCAGCTCAATTACCTTTCATCGTAACTAGGGGAGCGTACACACTGATGGCTTTTCACCAATGGTTTGCATGGGACAAGGATACAACTACAAAAGATGGCCTTTAGTGTTGAGGCCTGTCTGCCTGCCTCAGTCAGTGTGGCTGCCTCACTCAGATAGGCTTGTTGGCTCAATGAAGCATCAGCCCTCACACTGTAAGTGATTCACAAAAACAAGCCAGGCTGCATACGACTGAAACTTTGCGTGAGCTGGTCGACCTGGTCAGGCTTCACCGCTTACACGGTGACTGTTTGCACAAAAAGACACCTCGCTGCTGAAGTCTGTGCTCACCAGAGCTTGGAAGACAAAATTTATCCCACCAGTGATAAGGCACATAGATACATTTGAGTTTCTGAACACATGCATTTCCACATTTTCAGCTAACAAGATCACATCTTGTGGACTGAGATATTAATGAGTATTTTTGGAATGCCAGCATATGAAAGTTAGCACCTTTAAGGTCAGGAAAGTCAGCCTGCCTAAAAGGTTCTGAGAATTCGAAAGCAGAAGTTTAAACTGCTGGCTAAACTTGAACATAATCCTGGGTCTCTGGATTACTAGCCCAGTAATATTCTGACCATCTCCCCCAGCGTTAACTTGCTCTGTAAACTCTTTAAACAAACACAGCATCCTCACTGGAAATAAAAAGAAAGCCACTCAATGACTGAATGGTTTCTCCAGTGTTATAGACCAGACTGCAATCCCTTCCAAAATATAGTTAGGAGGTAACCTAGACTCAAACTTTTCTATTTATTTAAAGAGAAGTATAAGGTGCTGTGTTCCAGAGGTGTTCTCTGAAACGTTCCGCAAGTAGGCGGCCTGTCTCCCCAATATAGAGGAGGCCACATCAGGTGCAGCGGATGCAATAAATGATATGTGTGAAGGTGCAGGTGAATTTGTAAGGGAAGTAAGGGGGGAGGTGTGGGCGCAAGTTTTGCATTTCTTGCGGTTGCAGGGGAAGGTGCCGGGAGTGGAGGTTGGGTTGGTGGGGGGTGTGGACCTGATGAGGGAGTCACGGAGAGAGTGGTCTTTTCGGAACGCTGATAGGGGAGGGGAGGGAAATAGGGACACCCGGACCAACCAACCCAACCACCCTGTGGCTCAACACTTCAACTCCCCCTCCCACTCCACCAAGGACATGCAGGTCCTTGGACTCCTCCATCGCCAGACCATAGCAACACGACGGCTGGAGGAAGAGCGCCTCATCTTCCGCCTAGGAACCCTCCAACCACAAGGGATGAACTCAGATTTCTCCAGTTTCCTCATTTCCCCTCCCCTCACCTTGTCTCAGTCCCAACCCTCAAACTCAGCACCACCTTCCTAACCTGCAATCTTCTTCCTACCTCTCCGCCCCCACTCCACTCCGGCCTATCACCCTAACCTTGACCTCCCTCCACCTATCGCATTTCCGATGCCCCTCCCCCAAGTCCCTCCTCCCTACCTTTTATCTTAGCCTGCTGGACACACTTTCCTCATTCCTGAAGAAGGGCTCATGCCTGAAACGTCGATTCTCCTGTTCCTTGGATGCTGCCTGACCTGCTGCGCTTTTCCAGCAACACATTTTCAGCTACCATACAACACCACCAGGGCAAGGCAATTTAGCAAAACAGTTACAATTCTCACATGCTGTCTCTCTCCAGTCCAGCAGAACGAAATACAGAAAGAAACAGTCTGCCTCTTTTAGTTTTTAAGAGGAAGCCTCTCGACTGTGACACTAGCAGCAGAGAACTGAAGCTGTTAGCTCAGCAGCAGTAGAAGCCTTCTCACCCCTCCTGGCTCTGTGTGAGCCTGACCCCATCCACTCATGCTTCTTCTGCCTATGTTTTCTTAAAAATACCCAAAGCTATTCACTTTGCTTTCCATGGAGCAGACACCAGGGTCACAACAGCCCTCTGCAAGAGAGACAGGTCAGAACCAATCTCTCTTAAAGGCACAGTAGATCACACCAGTGATCTGAAAACTCCCAGCTCCCTTCAGAAAATATTTGGTCGATCATTACTCAAGAATTGACAGGATACAACTTCTGTTCCCAAAGAATGGGCCTGTAATACATCACACTCATTTACCTCTTCCTTAAATACTGTGGAAAGCCAGTCCTATTGATCTACAGACACCACAACCAGGCTGTAATAATGCATCTAAACTTGGTGCTGTTTGTGGCTTTAAGAGGTGCACTAGTTTTTTCCTTAAGAAAGGTTAAGACAGATGTACCGAGCAGTCTGCTCATAGCCAATAATTTTTTTTTTAAACTTGGAACAATAGAAGCAGCCTGAATGGGTGGGGACAAGCTCCCACAGAACAAGGATTTTTAGTTTAGCTTTCAGTGAAAGCTGTTATTCCTCTCTCTGAGACAACTAAAGCTGTGGTTCTCTTGCTGCTGCTAGAATTACATGTGGTGCAATCAATTTACTGAATTTACCTTTGCTAAGGGTGTGCTTATGGGATGTTACTGCATTGGAACAGTTAATCAGTGTTAGTTAATACATATATCATTTTGTTAAGCATTTCGATAGTTACAATTAAGCCAATTCTTTTATTTCATTTTTGGCTGTACTTAACTGTCATGTAAAAATAAAGTATGTTTTGCTTAATAACGAGTAGTGTGACCAATTGAATTGCAATACCTTACACTTGTCTTTAAAATAAGAAAACGTCAGGGTCTAGACTATTCTCCGAATGTATTTTGAGGGGGTTTGGTCTGTTGCAGCAGCTGCAAGATCTGTTCAATAACTGCATTTTGTAGACAAGCCCCAAGAACTGGCTGAAGTCACACAGTCCATACTCTGTACCAGTTTGCTCCAACCTGGCCCAATGGCACGCATGTTACAGATCGAGGGTCATTCACCTGTCTAAGTGCAAGGTTTCACAATATTAGATTTAAATTCTTTCATATCATCACTCCTCCCTATCTCTGTGACTTCCTCCAGCCTTGCAATCCTCCAAGATCTCTGCGCATCTCCACTTCCCGATTTCCATTGCTCCCCCATTAGTGACTATGCCTCCAGGTGTCAGCGCTCTAAGCTTTGTGATTACCTCCCTAAACCTCTCCCCCTCATTAAAAAGCTCCCCAAAACCCCACTTCCTGAGTTAGCATGCTGTCAATGTTCATCTGACAATGCACATAAAGTATTTCACTCTGCTGAAGGCACTACATAAATGCAAACCATGATAAATCTGGGTCACATATCCAAGACTCAGACTGCAATAGTTATGTTGTTGAGCGACTGGATGGATAGCGCAGTGTGTAAAAAACTGGGAATATTATGACAAATACTTTTGCTTTCAAGGTTCTAAATACAAGTAAAGTCAAACGAAGAATTGTGCTCAGCAGCCCAAACATCAATGGGTAGCATGTTCACTCTGACTCAGAAGGTGGTGGAGCTCAAGGTGGGACTAGATTGGGTTGTGATATCTGGTTGGCATAGACGAGTTGGACCGAAGGGTCTGTTTCCATGCTGTACATCTCTATGACTGTAAGTGTCACTGCAGGCACTTGAGCCAACACTGTAGTGCAGTACTGAAGGAATGCTACAACATCAGAGATGCCACCCTTTGGGTTAAATATTAAATAGGACCCCTGTTCTTCTTCTCCAGTGAAGGCAAAACATCCTGTGCATGAAATGCAAAATTGGGGAAGTTATCCTTGGTGTCCATTCCGATATTTATCCTTCAGTCAACAATACAAAAACAGGTTATCTGGTCATTGAGATATGGTGGTTTGTGGTATCGTGCAGTTGAATATCCTACATTACAACAGTGACTACACAGATACTATCCAACAAAGTCTTTACACTATGTCACCACATTTTCTGATCATATGCAAGTGGGAGTGCAAACTGGCAGCTATGCACAATGGGGCTGACAGGAAACAGGCACAATAATTGAGCAACACGTGACACAGAGTCATAGAGATGTACAGCATGGAAACAGACCCTTCGGTCCAACCCATCCATGCCGACCAGATGTCCCAACCCAATCTAGTCCCACCTGCCAGCACCCGGCAATTGTACCAGCCTCCACCACATCCTTTGGCAGCTCATTCCATACACGTACCACCCTCTGCATGAAAACGTTGCCCCTTAGGTCTCTTTTATATCTTTCCCCTCTCACCCTAAACCTATGCCCTCTAGTTCTGGACTCCCCCACCCCAG
>NC_057718.1:9999051-10052343 GCF_004010195.1 Chiloscyllium plagiosum | reverse complement strand
AACCCACCCATACCCCTACATTTACCCCTTACCTAACACTACGGGCAATTTAGCATGGCCAATTCACCTGACCCTGCACATCTTTTGGACTGTGGGAGGAAACCGGAGCACCCGGAGGAAACCCACGCAGACACGGGGAGAACGTGCAAACTCCACACAGTCAGTCGCCTGAGGCGGGAATTGAACCCGGGTCTCAGGCGCTGTGAGGCAGCAGTGCTAACCACTGTGCCACCGTGCTAAATGAATATTTTGCATCAGTATTTATGGAAGATATAGACTGAAGGGAAATAGATGGTGACATCTTGCAAAATGTCCAGATTACAGAGGAGGAAGTGCTGGATGCCTTGAAACGGCTAAAGCTGGATAAATCCCCAGGACCTGATCAGGTGTACCCGAGAACTCTGTGGGAAGCTAGAGACGTGATTGCTGGGCCTCTTGCCTAGATGAAGTATATTATGGGATGTGTGATGTGTCCCTGGATAAGGGGCTGATTATATGGTGTTGAGAAGTTTCTTCATTAGCAGCCTTGTGAACTTTAGGAATGCACTACCCCAGATAGATGTGGCCATCCCGTCATTGGATACATTTAAGGTTGAGACAGACAGATCTTTGGTCTCTCAGGGAATTGAGGAGTGGGCAGAGGAATAGTCCAAGATGAGCCCAGCCATGGCAGTAATAAATGGTGGAGCAGGCTTAATGGACCGAATGGCCCACTCCTGCTCCTTTTCCTTTCCACTGCTCTTGCAATAAAGCCCGACATGCCATTAGGTTTCCTAATTGCTTGTTCCAACCGCATGCTAACTTTATTGTGTTCCTGCATTTGTGCATCCAAGTCAGTCTATCAAAAAATATTGTGCTTTTCTGCCTGTATTTTTTATATATATATATTACATACACACAGACACACACACAGAGGCTGGGCTTCACTTGAGGGAAATAAAATCCAGAGGCTACAAGAATTAAGTGAGGTGAATAGGCCTGACTTGATTGCTCTACAGAGAGCTGGCATGGATTTGATAGGCTGAGTGGCGTCCTGCTGAGCTACACAGACCCTGGGGAATTTGCTGGTGGGCCACACTTATCGCTACAAATCCCTCCCACGTTGCTCCTGTCCCCTTACATCACTGCAGCACTTCAGATGTTATTGAATCCAATAGGCAATATGGAGACAGTTCATGTCTGTCAACTGTCTCAAGGTAAAGTTACACACAGAAAAAAAACACAACAAATTAACCGGGCAGTAATGTCAGACCATAGCTCATCTTCCTTTCTCACTCCACACCTGGCACTTGGGCTTTTCATCTCTCCCAGTTTCCGATATTATTCTGGGCTTCACAGGGAATAGACACATGCTGCGACTTTGTGAGGTTGATCTTGCTTCCAATATTGCAAAGAGTTTGCTATTTCACTGTAAGCATTGTTCAAAGTAATCATTCATGGTATTATAGAGCATTACAAAGTCTGTACAGCACAGCACCTTCAGCCTAACCATTGCACACTGGTGTACATCTCCATGAGAGCCTCCTATAACCCTCCTTTCTCGCCATATCCCTCTCTATCTTTCTTTGCTCATTTGCTCACCCAGTGTTTTCTGTAAACTGACCTTGAACAGAGGAATGTAGGAAATAGGAGGAGTCAGGCATTCAGTCCCTTAAGCCAGCTAATCTTCTACCTCAACACCATGTTCCTGCACTGTCCCCCATATCTCTTTGATACCTTTTACATCTACAAATGTACTGAATATTCTCAATGACTGAACCTCCATAGCCCTATGGGGTGAAGAATTCTAAAGGGTCACTGTCCTTTGAGATTTTTCCCCATGTTAACCCAACATATTATTCAGAGGGCGTCTCTCCTGGATAGAAACCATGGCAACAACCCCCATCCCCCAACACTGGAAACATTCTTCTTGTATGTGCCCTGTAAGAATTCTGAGTGCTTCAATAAGATCACCTCTTAATCTTTGAAACCGTATGGTCTCCTCGTACATCAAAATCCCGTCACCCCACAAGTCATTGCCCCAGTCACTTTGTGGCAAGTATGTCCTTTCTCAGATGAGGGGACCAAAAAGGTACACAATGCGTTCAACCTGACTTTACTGTTTGGGGATGAGGGTGGTCCACATTAGTCACACTCGCTGCAGATGGGCAGGTCTGTTCCACACTGTACACAGTTATCCTTTCCCGATAAAAAATGGGATGATGTGAAATAATAGATTCACCCTGCCCTCGTTTCACTCTGTTACAGCACAATTAATCCTGTTAATGCCCTCATATTTCTGCAACTGGTGTTTGGTTACTTCAATAAGGATTTGGAAATTTGAGCTAAAAGGGTGATGGGGTTTTGGGGAAACGAAATTAGGTTTAGGAAGGAAAGGAGCGGGGAGAAACAGCCCTTACCTCGCAGCACGGTCTTTAGGTTCACCTTGGCTTGCTGGTGCAGATCTTCTACACAGGGTGACCGGCTCGACGGTAGGAACACGTTCTCCTGGTGGTGCCATGATGCTTTATAGTGGACTGTCCACCGGCTCTCTTCATCCAGGTTAGAGACCGCTGGAAAAGAACAGGGAATTCTCTCAGTCTGATGGACACGGAATCACTCAGCTCATTATGTCAAAGCAACAGTCCAGTGAATCTCATTGTCCTCCCCTTTCTCCATGGACTTGTCTGATGCAAGGAGATACAAGCCAAGCTCAGCTACCCCACCTCAGCCCGGCCACCTCGGCTGGACCCAACCCACCTTGACCGGACCCAATCCTCATTCTGACCCATCCCACCTCCACTCAAATGGATCCACATTGACTCATCCTGACCCAACGTCATCCAACCTGACCTGATCGAACCCGACCAGACCTGTTCCTACCCAACCTGACCTGATCCAACCCGAACCAAACTGATCCGATCCAACCTGACCTGAACTGATCTGATCCAACCTGACCTGACCCAATCCTCCAACATGACCCAACCCTCCAACATGACCCAACCCGACCCGATCTAACCCAACCAGAACTGATCTGATCCAACCCGACCCGACCTGATCCAACCCAACCCAACTCAACTGGAACCTGACTCAAACCAAACCAACCCCATTCAACCGAACTCAACCCATCCCAACCCAACTCAACCTGACCCAACCCAACTTAATCCAACCCGACTCGACTCAACCCCAACTGACCCAACTCACTCAACCTTACTCAAAATAACCCAATTCACCCAACCTGACCCAGGTCACCCAACCTGACCAAAACTAACCCAATTCACCCAACCTGACCCAGCTCACCCATCCTGACCCAGTTCACCCAACCTGACCAAACTCAATTTGACATGACTCATCCAACCAGCTCAACTGAACCTGAACCAATCTGCCCCAGCCCCAGCCCCACCCACTTGACCCGATGTGATTTGGCCCAATACAACCAGCTGCCCATCACAGCATCCAAAGATTTGCTACAATTCCTCAGCTGTGTTCTTAGTCAGTCTTCCTGGAAATTTTTTTCTGAATTATTGATTAGCTCTGAACGATTTAAGCTCTGGTCGCAATTCAGTACAGCACTAATGGGAAACTTGAGAGGGGCCAGGGTCTAGCAAACTAATGGTGATCGCTTCCCTAGGAGAGCGTCTGTCCTACCGTACCCATTCTGAAAATGCATCAGACATACAACATAAGACAACATGTGTTCCAGGCAGCCACAAGCCTAACCTCCGGAAGTCTTACTGCTGTATCGAATGTCTCAAATCACACCTGAGAAATGATAAGCTGCTTTGGGTGGAGTTCTGACTATTCAGTGTGGCCTCAATGCAGAATAAAAGTACCTTTGTTAGCTTGAGATGCCATTACGTTTTCCTTCCCCATTGTCAGCGAGTGCAAAGGTAACAATCTGGCAGAACCAGGAAATTACTACAGAAATTCTAGGCTGTTAGAAAGGAATAGGTGAATTGGGTTGAAGGATACAGACGGTGAAAGAGAGACAGAGATAAAGAGATAGAGAGGGGGGCAACAAACATTGCAGTTTGAGAGCCACTTCCCTTCCCTAAGTACTTGAACGTGGAATGCTTTTGAACTGCTTCAGCGCCACTGTGAACCGTAACCGAACGTGAACTTGGTCACTGAATCAGGGTGTCAGTTCTTCAAATGTACTTCAGTCCTATGTCAGGGCCAGTAGAGTTTGCCCTGACACTGGAATCTCACACTGGCTGCCCTATGACTTTATAAATCCCCTCCCTCAGGAGGTGAACAATCATGACTTGAACATTTATTCTCATTGTTTTTCTTTCTCATACATTAGCTTCTGGTTCAGCACATCTCACCATGCATTGGGGGTTCAGACTAAAACTGGTGTTTGCTAAACTTGCTCTTTATGTCAGAAATGTTCTTGGCAGTGTCACAAGGACTTCATATCTATAGCGAAGAAATGGCACTTGCGCTGTAATGTACTCTGCAACAGGAATAGGAAAGGGAAGAGACACTGTTTTAAATATTGAGAGGCTGATGCTGAAACAACGACAGTAGATTCTATAAGTCCCAGAAAAAAGTGCCATCTCTCAACCATTAGACAGGTTACCAACACTTGATGGTCAGAGATGTGAAGGTTTCATCACAAATTATGAATGGTCTTTCTTCCATATTCTAGCATATAACCAAAAGAAATAATATTCAAAAGGCAAGGAACAAATATTTTCCTTACAATGGTTTGCCCTCAACTGGAGTATAATATCCAATTCAGGATAGCACACTTGAGGAACAAAGTGGGGATGCAGGATAGATGGACAAGAATAGTCAAGCAATGAGGAACTTAGACAGACCAGCTTGTCTCTTGCAAGAGAAAACTGACAGGGATATTCAAAATGATCAAGGGTCTGCACAGAATTTGTTTTTGAATTCTTTCGTGGGATGTGAATGTCTCTGACGAGGCTAGCATTCCCTCTTCCTTAAACTGAGCGGCTCACGTGGCTTTTTCAGAGAACAGCCAGCATTTGGGCCAAATTGCTGGGGACCTGAAGTCACACGTAGGCCTGACCAGGTAAGAATGGCTTGCTAAAGGATCAGATAGGTATTCGTGTAAATTGATGGTAATTCCATGGTCACCATCACTAAGACTAACTTTCAATTCCAGATTTATTCTTTGGAATCAAATTCCACCAGTTGCCTAGTGGGATTTGAGACACTCCCAGCCCAAGAGCTGAGCTCCAGCTCAAGGTGAAAGGTGAAAAGTTTAAGGGGGATACACGCAGCAAGTACTTCACACAGAGGGTGGTGGGTGTCTGGAATGCGTTGCCAGCAGAGGTGGTAGAGGCAGGAACGGTAGATTCATTTAAGATGTGTCTGGACAGATGCATGAGTAAGTGGGGAGCAGAGGGATTCAGTTGCTTCAAAATTGGGCGACAGGTTCAGACAGTAGATTTGGATCGGCTTAGGCTTGGAGGGTCGAAGGGCCTGTTCCTGGGCTGTAAATTTTCTTTGTTCTCTTTATTCTTAGTCTGGGCATGAATATCTAATTCGGTAACATTGCCACTAAGCCATTGTCGCCCCCGGGTAAAAAGAAAATGTTTCCATTGATGGAAGGATCGAGAACCAAAGGACACTGATTTATGGTGACTGGATAAGGATGCAGAAGTAACGTGAGGAAAAGAATGTGTTGCAGCAGTTGGTAAATTCAGAGAGTGCAAGGGAGTCACATTCAACTGTGGCTTTGAGGAGGGCATTGGATAAAAGGAGGAATTTGCAGGGGTACAGGGAAGGGCTGTCGAGTGGGACAATCTGAATTGCAGTTTCAGAGAGCCAACAGAGAGGCTGAATGGCCACTTTCTATCCCACAACCATACTATGATTCTTTCTCCTCCCCCTGACCAAGTGTTGATCATAAAAGTGTCCTGGGGATCAACTTTCGATTTGTGGAGCCTCAGGGAGAATCCAAAGTACAGATGTTGGCTGAACAGAAGTTGGGAAGCTTCTTGGCAGTGGCAAGACCAGCAGCTTGGCACATGGGCACTGCAGCCAATGCCAAAGGGCAAGTGTCTGATCTTAAAGTCTGTTGTAAAGTCTCTGAACACACAGCCCACCTCCTGCTGACACAAGCCTAGCGTTACTGTAACAATCATCAGAGACCTCCCTTTTGTTCTGGTGTCAGTCCATTGCTAGTGCCAGGTATCCACTTTCATAAAGTGCTGTTGCCCCAGGGACCCATTCATCTCAGTCTCACGGAACCATCATCTCACAAGTAGCTTTGCAGCCATCTTCCAGTTGAGCAATTCAATGCTACACAGCAAACTCCCCCCAGTTGTATTTATCCAGCTGATACTTGCGACTTGCTGCTCACCCTGACTCCCTTATTCTAACGGCAGACTCATATGGGTCTCCGTGTGACCAAGGGCTACAGCGCCTACTGCATCCAGCAATACAAACAGACCCAAACTAAATCAGAGCTCAGTGAGTGTCTTTCACTATCGCCTCTGAGTCAAAAGATTGCTGGTTCAAATCCCACCCCAGAATCCTGAGCGCATTGTTTAAACTGAAATTCCTAACACAGTACTGCATTGTCGGAGAAAGTGTGGATCAAATGAGCTGTTAAATCCCAACAGCCGCACTCTCAGGAGAATGTGAAAGATGTTTCATAGAGTCATAGATTCATACCTTAGGGAAACAGACCCTTTAGCCCAACTCGTCCACGCCGACCAGATATCCTAAATTAATCTAGTCCCATTTGCCAGCATTTGGCCCATATCCCTCTAAACTCTTCCTATTCATATACCCATTTAAATGTTATAATTATACCAGCCTCCACCACCTCCCCAGGCAGCTCATTCCATACACACACCATCCTCTACTTGAAAAAGTTACCCCTCACATTCCATACACACACCATCCTCTACTTGAAAAAGTTACCCCTCAGGTCCTTTTTAAGGCCTTTCACCTCTAATCTTAAACCTAGTTTTGAACTCCCCCACCCCTGGGATAAAAACCTTGGCTATTCACCGGAAAGAGATTTTATAAACCTCTACAAGATCACCCCTCAGCCTCCGACACTCCAGGGAAAATAGCCCCAGTCTATTCAGCCTCTCCCTAAAGCTCAAACCTGCCAACATCTTTCTATATCTTTTCTGAACCCTTTCAAGTTTAACATCTTTTCTTTAGAAGAGCGACCAGAATTGTACACAGTATATCTGCATACCCTACATATTTGCTTCTCAATTTCCCATTGACCATTGGCGGGCCGATAATACAATTTCAAGAAGGTGATCACCCTGTTCTTACTTCTCAGATCCATCAAAATAACTTTATCCCACAAGAGCATGCTGTTATGTCCTGGCAAAGGTTTCTCTCTCAAACAGCAACCCTGCTACAGAACTGTATCAATGCAGTGTCAGCTTTGGCTCAGTGGTAGCACCTCTGGGACACAAGGTCCTAAGTTTGAGTCCCAATGCTGGGCCTGCATGCAAATTTCAAATCTCTTGCTCCTGTGCAGTACCGAGAGCAAGCTGCACTGTCAGAGCTGCTGTCTTTCAGATGAGACACATGGTGGACATTACAAAAAGTACCAAAGCACTATTTCAATGATGAATTGAGGAATTATCCCCTGGCCAATATCTATCAACAATCAGAAAACCTGGTTATCTGGTTATTATCACACTGCTGTTTGTGGGAGCTTGCTCTGCGCAAATTGGCTCCTGAAATCTGTACATTACAATGTGAACTACACTTACAAAAAAAGTACATTACTGGCGACAAAGTATTTTGAGATCGGCAGTGATCATGAAAAATGCTGAATAAATACAAGTCTTTTTCTCTTTTAGCTGTCTTTCTAAATGTAGCTCGTGCTCCTCAGAGCAGATTATGTACAGCAGTCCCAGGCCATGTTGGGCATCCCAGACGTAATTCCAATGAGGATTTCACACCTTAAACACTTTTCTCTTTCCTATTGCTCATTCAATCTTTTTTTCTTGACTTCTTTACCAGACTTCCTGGATCAGATTCCAAATAGGTATCACTTTGAAAACCGCATGTTACTTCATAGGTAACACAATATCGTCACAATTAATGACTAACCTCCAGTATCAACCTCTTAATAACACCTTGTATTTGTCTAGCACCTTTTAAAGTGTCCCCGCAAGTCTTTCTTAGGAACATCAATTGACACCAGGCCAAAGACAGAGACCTGAGAACAGGATTGAAAAATGTGTTGCTGGAAAAGCGCAGCAGGTCAGGCAGCATCCAAGGAGCAGGAGAATCGACGTTTCGGGCATAAGTCCTTCAGGATTCCTGAAGAAGTGCTTACGCCCGAAACGTCGATTCTCCTGCTCCTTGGATGCTGCCTGACCTGCTGCGTTTTTCCAGCAACACATTTTTCAGCTCTGATCTCCAGCATCTGCAGTCCTCACTTTCTCCTACCTGAGAACAGGAACCACACCTGATCACTGATATAGATTTTAAGAAATGCCTTAATGGAAAAAATGGATGTAAGACCACTGAACTACAGGATGATTTGGAGATGCCGGTGTTGGACTGGGGTGTACAAAGTTAAAAATCACACAACACCAGGTTGTAGTCCAACAGGTTTAATTGGAAGCACTAGCTTTCGGAGCACTGCTCCTTCATCAGGTGGTTGTGTACTCCACAACCACCTGATGAAGGAGCAGTGTTCTGAAAGCTAGTGCTTCAAATTAAACCTGTTGGACTATAACCTGGTGTTGTGCGAATCTCAACTATATGATAGCACTTACAACTTGCTGAAATATTGTGTGTTTGGAGGTGACTGGGTTGGGGGTGGGGTGGTGGGAATCGACTGAAGTTACCCTGTTTTATAATGTCAGCTTTGATTCAGTGGTCACTATTCTTGTTTCCGAGTCACAGACTGTGGGTTCAAGTCTCACTCCAGGACTTTAGTACAAATACTCCAACTGTCACTCCCGCTGCAATACAGACAGTATGCTGCACTGTGTCAGGTTTCAAATGAGACATTAACTAAAAAGCAGGCCTTTCTGCCCCTCTCCATGTACAAACCCATGATGCCACTTTTCACACTGGAAGAAGGGCCACATGGAGAGAATCGGCCAAACAGTTCGCTTCCACACTGCAACCATTCTTTGATTCAATAATTGCTGAGGCTGTACAAGACTCTGATCAGACCACATTTAGAGCATTGTGAACAGTCTTGGGCTCTGTATCTAAGGATGGATGGGCTGTTGTTAGAGGGGTTTAGAGGTGGTTCGTAAGGATGATCCAGGGGATGAAGTGCTTGTCATAGGAGGAGCGGTTGTGGAATATGGGTCTGTACTCAGTGGAGTTTAGAAGGATGAAAGGGATCTGATTGAAGCGTACAGATTACTGAGAGGCTTGGATAGATTGGACATGGAGAAGATGTTTCCACAAGTTGAAGAGACTAGGACTAGCCCCAGAGTGAAGGAACTGGGTAGAGGAGGAAATTCTTCAGCTAGAGGCTGGGGGGATCTATGGAACTCATTGCCACAGAAAGCTGTAGAGGCCAAGTCATTGAGTGTATTTAAGACAGAGAGAGATCGAGAGAGGTTCTTGATGAGTTAGGGGAACAAGGGTTAGGAGGTGAAGGCCGGAGGATGGGGTTGAGAAACATATCAGCCATAATCAAACGGCAGAACAAGCTTGATGGGCCGATGGCCTAATTCTGCTCCTACATCTTATGGTTTTATAATTGCCTGCAGATAGGCATTGTTCAGCTGCTGGTGTGTAGAAGGTTACACCCTCTTGTGTTGCCACAAATGGGATCTGCTGCATCATCCCAGGTCAAAAAGAAACCAGTCATCCTTCGGAATCAAACCCAAGGAGGACTGAGTATGTTCAGGATCTGAAGAGCAGAAAATGACACATACTTCACATATACTGAACTGGGCTGAGCTGAGCTGCATAACTGGAATGCCCTCCAGGACTTATTCAGCCTTGGGTGACTAGCTGACAGAGGCTAAAGCTCACTGCATCCCCAGAATGTGTCCCAACAGCTGGGCTTGCAAGACATTTCAGGGTGGGTAACATTGTTGAGGGGTTTGGAAAATAACTGGAGGAGATTCTGCTGCTGCACAACAATCTTTGACTTACCCCTCAAGTGTGAGAGATAGGGAGAAAACCTCCCACCCCACTGCCTGGTGGTTCAGTCTCGCTGTATAAATCAGGGTGTGTATAAATCTGCTTACAGTAAATACTGTACTGTATATATAGCACTGGGTTACAGTGCTTACCATATTTCACTGAGCTGGGTAAACTACGCTGACACAGTTCTTAGAGTACCTGCATTGTGCAAATCCTGCCGAGGGTCAGTTCTTTGTCGTATACAGCATATTAAATTACAGGATTGCAAAGCATGGGCACAATACAGAAGTGAAACAAAAGGAAGGTGCCACAAAGATCTCTCCCAGGAACCTGAATCCCTGGTACTGCCATCAATCCCGTCTTTAAATATGGACTTCAGCATACAAGCAGACAAAGTGTTAAAAAGGGTTAAAACGTGACACTGCAAAGGAACCAAGACCCATTCAATTTCACAGCCTCTCAGTCACTGAGTTGGAAGGGCTTGCTGATAATTGCAAACTCTACACTGATCGCTGTTCCAGCTTTTATTCCTGCTGAAGGAAATCCAATACAGCTCTGGGGTAAACCTTTGGAAACTGACAACTGCTTTTCAAGTGCACTTCTTAAAAGCAGACAGACAGCTCCAGTAACAACGCATTTTTCAAGGTCTCTTACCCTCGTGCTCGCAACGCCCCGTGCCCAGGAGCGCACAACAGATGTCAGTCCCCATGTCCTCATTGTAAAGCTCTCTCCCTTGAGACTCTCTGGGGTGGTTCTGAATGCAGTGACTGAACAGAAGCAGCAACAATGTCCAGGCAGACATTCCAATGCTGTATTGAGGTAGTACTGAGGGAATGCTGGCTGCTATATTTCCTTCATTACAATTGTGACTACACTTCAATAGGCATTTCATTGGCTGCAAATCACATTGAGATGTCTGGTGGGTGTGTAAGGAGTTTTATACTTGCTTTTTTTATGGGGACAGGGTGAGTGAATTGGGACAAGTCGATGGATAGGGTGAGTAGACAAGGTCTTTTCCCAGGCTGGGGGAGTCCAAAACAAGAGGGCATAGGTTTAGGGTGAGAGGGGAAAGATTTAAAAGGTACCCGAGAGGCAACTTTTTCATGCAGAGGATGGTGCGTGTATGGAATGAGCTGTCAGAGGAAGTGGTGGAGGCTGGTACAATTACAACATTTAAAAGGCATTTGGATGGGTATATGAGTAGGGAGGGATAAGGATTTAGAGGGATATGGGTCAAATGCTGGCAAATGGGACGAGGTCAGCTGGGATGTCTGGATGGCACAGATGAAGGGTCTGTATGACTATAACTGGATAGCTTTTTCAAAGTATCAGTACTGATACAATGGACCAAATGGCCTGTTTCTGAAAGTGCATTTTTATGCATAGCAGCTTCCATATACAGAAGATGACTCAATCATGGAATCCCATAATGTGGAAACAGGCCACTCAGCCTTTTGAGTCCACACTGACCCTCCGAAGAGTAACCCACCCAGATCTGCTCCCCGCAATCCCACCCCACACCCTATCCCCATAACTCTAATTCCAGTGGCTAGTCCATCTAGCTTGCAAATCCCTGGACACTATGGGCAATTTAGCATGGCCCATCCACCCTAACCTGCACATTGTTGGAGTGTGGGAGGAAACTCAAACAGACACAGGGTGAATGTACAAACTCCATACAGTGGTCCAAGGCCAGGGTTCCTGGTGCTGTGAGGTAGCGGTGCTCAGGCAACACTGAGCTACTGTGCTATGCTTAACATAACATGCAACATAGAAGGAGGCCATTCGACCAGCAGGTCCCTGTTAGTGTTTATATTTTCTAAAGCAAGCATCTGAAGTGTTGTTTGTTTACCCTGATCCCATAGATTTTCACCCCCATGTCTTTCTTCCGTCCTCTATTGTTGACATGATGTCTGCCTTGAACCTATAGCACTGGGTGCAAGTCCCATACCACAGCACTTAGTTTTGGAACTTTTCCTGCTCTCTCTCTTCTAAATCATTTGCTTCTTGATTTCAATCTGTAGTATCTCATTCTTAACCCCTTCCACTAAAGTTGCTATCGCTGTTGAAACCAGGAACTCAAGTAACCTCTAAAGGCATTGTCTGACACATTATCCTCCATCCCCATTCAGACTGAACTCACCATCTCCTGTTCGAAGACAAAACTTTTTTCAACATTTACTTTCAGGGGAGTGACCAGTGTGATCTGTTGGGCCACAGCAGTTGCTATGGACACACAGAGAACAAAGGTTCAGGGCGTGAACCATACAGCTTTAGTTATCCGGTTATATGGTATATCAAGTGCTTGTCAATGGCAGAAATTGGAGGGTTTGAGCTACAGGGAGAGGCTGAATAGGCTGGGGCTATTTTCCCTGGAGCGTTGGAGTTTGAGGGGTGACCTTACAGAAGTTTATAAAATCATGAGGAGCATAGATAGAGATAAATAGACAAGGTCTTTTCCCTAGGGTACGTGAGTCCAAAGCTACAGGGCATAGGTTTAGGGTGAGAGGGGAAAGATTTAAAAGAGACCTAAGAGGCCACTCTTTCACACAGAGGGTGGTGTGTGTATGGAATGAGCTACCAGAGGAAGTGGTGGAGGCTGGTACAATTACATTTAAAAGGGCATCTGGATGGGTATATGAACAGGAAGGATTTGGAGGGATATTGGCCAAGTGCTGGCAAATAGGACTAGATTAATTAAGTATATCTGGTTTTTTTTAGATTAGATTACTTAGTGTGGAAACAGGCCCTTCGGCCCAACAAGTCCACACTGCCCCGCCGAAGCGCAACCCACCCATACCCCTACATCTACCCCTTACCTAACACTACGGGCAATTTAGCATGGCCAATTCACCTGACCTGCACATCTTTGGACTGTGGGAGGAAACCGGAGCCCCCGGAGGAAACCCACGCAGACACGGGGAGAATGTGCAAACTCCACACAGTCAGTCGCCTGAGGCAGGAATTGAACCCGGGTCTCTGGCGCTGTGAGGCAGCAGTGCTAACCACTCTGCCACCGTGCCGCCCATGGTTAGCACGGACGAGTTGGACTGAAGGGTCTGGTTCAGGGCTGTAAAATAGACATAGGTTAAAGTGTTTATTAAAATTTAATTTTTGGGATTTGGCTTCTGCAAAATCGAAGCCAGCATTTCTAGCCCATTCCTGGGCGCCTTACAGAATGCTGCCTTTAATAGTTGAATAGCTACTGTGCACCAACATCTTCAGTGGGTTCTTGCCCCTTGAAACTACAGAACTCCTCACCCTTCCATTCCATTGCCCTGCAGCTTCCAGGTTTACCCATTCAAAAGAAAGAATCCTTCCCAACCTCAGTAGGAGCTCCATAAGCCCTCTAAGTCTGCGAGTAGTGGAATAATGAAGGAAATTTCAGCCGCGTCCCTGAGCAACAGCAGAAATTCCTTCAATCCCAGCCCCTTTAACACAGCCACACAACACCAGCACCACACAATACTGCACTCACCCTTTTTCTTGAAGAGCTGAATGAAGGATTCCAACTTTCTGTTTATAAACACCACCATGTCTTTTCCAACTAATTCTCTTGCCTTTCAAAGTCTTTCCAGCATTGTAGCAAGGCACAGGGGGGTGAGTCTGTCTCCTTCCTCAGACCCAAACTCAGGGGAAGAAAGAGGAATCCCTTTTAGTTTTTCTCTGCCAAATCGTTTGTTTGCAGTCATTCACTTAATATGTGATGGTTTTGTTTCACAGTGGCAGGGAGGAGGAAGTAGGGAGTAATTTGCTTTCTTTTACAAAGAAAAGCAGGCTTGTAACCCAAGAAGCTTAGGTTTAGATCCACTCTCTCTCTCTCTCCCCTTCTCGAATGAATTAAGCTCAGCCATGAAATATTATCCCTTCCATTTAGACCATCAAAACGTCACAGGAGATGCTGCAAACATGGGTTTCCTGCTCAAGTGTCCTCTCAGAAGCTCAATTTTGTGTCTCAGAAATTGAAGCGCAAGTCGAGGATTGTAATGTGATGTTCTCTTTAAGTCCACCTGCTCTTTAGTCCTCTGCGTCTCAACACTGACACTGATAGGAGCAAGAACTCCTTCCCACCCACCACTCCCGTCCTCCCACCACCCCTGCCACGCTCCTCCCCCCATCCTTAGGTTGCTAGGAAATAGTTTAACAAAGATACTCCCCCCCCCCCACCATCCCCTCCAACCTTCTGCACACATCAAGTGAACTCAAAGCCAATCTGATTCATTCCTGTCAGCGAGGGGGGTCATTGTTTGGTTGGCCTCTCCAAACTCCCCCTCCCCATCCCAAATCCACCCTTCCCCCTCCTCACAGCAGTCAATAGCTGGATCTTTACAAAGGAACCTCTGTGGAATTGCTAACGCAGTCTGTATTTCTTTCCACTCCCCCCACAAATTATCAGCTCCAACTGCTTTGTGCTCCCTTTGCTGGGCTCTCATTTCCAACTCTGTGGAGGCAGTGGTGGCAATCGTAGCCAAGGTGATGCCTTCGTTGAAACTGAAATCTGCGATAAAGTCAATCCAATCCGACATGACATATCGATTTTCATATTTGCCACTTTTGCGTAGAACACTTTGCATTTTTTTTTATAAAAGGTAACGTTTCACCTTTTCTTAAAGCAGCAGTTTACAAAGCTGCAGCAAGTTTTCCAGGTCTGACTCAACAGTTGATTGAAATATCCCAAAATACATCTACAAACCGATGCATACCTGAAGATAAGGCTGGAATTATACAGGAAGCAAAGCAAGGGAGGGGGGCAGATCAGCTATTCAGACTAGTGTGAAGACTGCAGTTCCGTTGCTGATTCTGTGGGACCTGCACTTTCCTCATTTCCTTTCCAATTAAAACAGAAAGGTTTTCTCATCTTAATCACTCTTCCTGATCAATAGACCCTGATGGTCTCTAGTCATGCCTATGGCCTCTGCCCTTTACAGCAGCTACTGACACACATTCCAGCTTATAACTCACTCCCAGGGGTCCACTATTCTACATATAATCCATCTGAACCTCTTGATTAGATTCCAGTCTGTAGCACACACCCCATTATCCATTATCCAGGAAACAATCTGAACCCCTCAACTGCATTTCAGTCTCGGAGTCATTCTATCCCACCTACCCAACCCTTTCTATCAGAAATATTGCAGATTTGAAAAGGTTAGTTAGTTGTAGTTCATTAACCAGTGAAAAAGAAGGTTGCAGGTCACTACGAACCAGGGTTCAGTGCTGAACAAGCCTTTGTGCAATTTTTTTTCCCAGCACCAGCCTGATGTTAAAAACTACTTTCTCACAGTACAGACTCCCCATTCATCACAATAATTCAGTGATGGAAGGAATGAGAAAGAGTGATCGGGGAGTGGTGGAGGGTGGGGGAGGTGGAGGTGTTAATACTGAGGGAAATGGAGAAAGCACCTGATGCCTAGCCACCTGTTAAACCCGTGAGCACAGTCCGAGAGTCGCATAGTGTGCTCCACATAAGCTTTTTGATGTCACATCAGTTTGAAGACTCTCATTGTTTATCCACTGCTGGGAACTGTCATGGCAATGATGCCGGGGGTGGGGATGTTACACCACACCACCCCCCGGTGGCCTTGAAGATGGCGTTTGGCGAGGGTCGGGGGAAGGTCATACAAAATCTTTCCCAGCCACCCATTTGGGGCGGCACAGTGGTTAGCAATGCTGTCTCACAGCACGAGCGCCTTGGGTTCGATTCCAGCCTTGGGTGACTGTCTGTGTGGAGTTTGCACATTCTGCATGGATTTCCTCCCAATCCCCAAAGATGTGCAGGTCAGGTGAATGGGCCGTGCTAAACTGCCCATTGTGTTAGGTGCATTAGTCCGAGGGAAATGGGTCTGGATGGGTTACTCTTCTGAGGGTCGGTGTGGACTGGTTGGGCCAAATGGCCTGTTTCCACACTGTAGGGAATCTAATAACCCCGGCTTGTGGCAAAATGGGGTGTGGGTCATTGGTGACCCATCCTGTCTTGGACCTATTGACAGCGATAAATGGCTCGTTAAGGGCATAAACCCCATTTGCTGGCATTTTACCCAAAGCCTGGGGGTGGGGGCATGCGTGACGCCTGTCAGCTCCAGCTCATGTTAGCTGAAGTGACACGGACCAGGTTTAGGCTTCCTTTGCCATTTTCCCAGGCTGACCAGATGGACCTCCCCCACCCGAAGGTCAGATTCCCTCTCTTTCACTTCATCCAAACTCTCTCAAAGTAGCCCCCAGAACCCTCACCCCAACCCTCAATTTACCTCCTTTTCATTGGATATGTGCCTGTGGCCCCAGCAGTGTTCACTGCCCCCTACCTGGCACTGTGGAGTCATAGAGGAGTACGGCACGGAAACAGACCCTTCAGTCCAACTTGTCTATGTCGACCAGATATCCTAAATTAATCTAGTCTCATTTGCCAGCTTTTGGCCCATATCCCTCGAAACCCTGTTCAGTACTGCCCAGCATTTGTGAAGGTGGGACTTCCACTTAGGATGATGGCAAAAGTTTCACCTTCAAGCTATACACGCAGATGGTGCTGTGATAATGTCCCTACCTCTGGGCCAAAAGACCTGGGTTCAAGTCCCACCTGTCCCAGTGCTGTGTTATAACACACTCTAATGAGTTGATTTTGAAGTATCTAAAATAATGAACGCTGCTCCCTGAATTACTGCGGCGGAGACAACACAAAGGTGGGCAAAGAGAAAGGTAAACGCATACCCTGTTCCCATTAGATCCCACCTGCCCCAAGTTCACTGGTCTCAGCACAACCACTGACCTGCAGATTTGCATTAAGCCTCAGTACCTCTGGGATAGGTAGGAGGGGAATAAAGAGATGCTTGCTTTTGATTGGCATCCCAGGACCCAGTGGGACGTGTGGATTTTGGGTTGGATCAGCAGGTTAGAGATGGAGGTCATGTCCTCTGTATTAAAAATGCCTCTTAGAACTGAGCATCATCAGGGTGAGAAAAACAACACCTGCATTTATGTAGCACTTTGAACCTCCGCAAGTGGTTTAGAAATGTAAGTTGTTAAACATTGCACCCAGCATGCATGCAGTATGACAGCAATAAGATTGACCTTTTCTTTGTTGAGGGGAATAGATAATAATTTGAGGTAAATGCCCCTTCCCTTTTTCAAAACAGTGATATGGCATCTTCTATAGCGACCTGAGGGGGCACATGGGGACTCAGATTTGACATTTCACATGGAAGACTGCAAAATAGTGCATTTTCCACAACTCAATAGCAATTACACTTTATTACATTGACTGTAAAACATGTTGGGATGTCCTGAGGTTGTGATAGGTGCTATATAAATGCAACTCTCTGTATTCTAATTTACTGCCATGTGTTATATTGAGAATGATGATGATAAAATATTTTGATATAAAGCGGTTTATCATATCTCATAGATCACAGAGGCCACTGAAATCTTTCATTTGCTGTTGTATTTCAAAGCAGACATCTGTGTAAACTTGAAGCCACGGCTAATCCGGGACTCTTTATAAACTGATTCGGTCAGAATTGCCCTTGAGGTCCATCAAAAGAAATAACAGAAAGGCTTTTAAAATCCAGCAGAAACAGTACTTCTCACACTCTCTCAGTACTTCTTTTGTTATACACTCAAATCCAGAAGGGCATTTTGACCCGACAATGGTGCTCAGAATGGAGGACAGCCTCCCCCTCCAAAACGTTTGCTCAGTATGAAACAACTCACCCCTGGAACTGGCTAAATGCACTGAGAATGGCTCATGTACCAACCCGTTTTAAATAATGCTTGCACAGGCTTAAGGCGGTCATTTTAGAGCAGCACTGAGAGAGTGCTGCACTGTCACAGGCACAGTGCAAGATGTTAAACCAATTAGCTGGGTGCTGTCATAGGTGGAAAGGAAAGAAACCTTGCGTTTCTGAACATGATCGGCATAGGCTTGGAGGGCCGAAGGGCCTGCTCCTGTCCCGTACTTCTCTTTTGTTCGACCTCAGTAGATTCCAAAGCCCTTTATATCCAATGAAGTACTTTTTTTGGAAGTGCAGTGGCTGTTCTAATGTGACAACCAATTTACACACAGTGAGTTCCCACCAACAGCAATGTGATGGCGCTGGTTGAAGGATAATGTATTGGCCAGGGCTCCAACAGAGCTTCACCACCTTTCTTCAAATAGTGACATGGGATGAGACAAGTTGAGCAGAAAGCAGAAATGGGGCTCCTGTTTAATACCTCATTCAGGGAGGGGTCAGTTAGTTCAGTTGGCTGGATGGCTGGTTTATAATGCAATGTGATAGCAACAACATGGTCCTGCACCAGCTGAGGTTACCATGAGTGACTCTCCTTCTCAACCTCATAAAGTCTTAGAGATGTACAGCATGGAAACAGACCTTTGGTCCAACTCATCCATGCTGACCAGATATCCTAAATTAACCTAGCAACATGGTCCTGCACCAGCTGAGGTTACCATGGGTGACTCTCCTTCTCAACCTCAAAGTCTTAGAGATGTACAGCATGGAAACAGACCTTTGGTCCAACTCATCCATGCTGACCATATATCCTAAATTAACCTAGTCCCATTTGCCAGCACTTGGCCCATATTCCTCTAAACCCTTCCTGTTCATATACCCATACAGATGCCTTTTTAAATGTTGTCATTATACTAGCCTCCACCATTTCCTCTGACAGCTCATTTCACACACGCACCACCCTCTGCGTGAAAAGGTTACCCCTTGTGTCCCTCTTAAATCTTTCCCCTCTCCTGAGGTGTGGTGATCTTCAGATTAAACTGACCACCAGTCACCTCTCTCCAAGGAGAGAGCTGCCATACCGTCCATTAAGATTATGGTTACTTTAATGTTTTATCCAAAAGATGGCACCCATATCCTAAATTAATCTAGTCCCATTTGCCAGCATTCAGCCCATACCCCTCTAAACCCTTCTTTTTCATGTATGCATCCAGTTCTCCCTGGCCAACATTTATTCCCCAACAAACATCACTTCAGATTGAATATCTGCTCATTGTCACTTTGCTGTTTGTGGGACTTCGCGCAGTGTCACCGGAACTGTATGGTTCAATGGGTTCACAGGATAATTTTACCTCTGGGCTAAACATTTGAATTGAAATCAGCCTAGCTACTTTTATTTCTCTGCCGATTCTAACAACGATGAGCTCCACTGTGAGAGACTCTAAACAGTATCTGGAGAACATGGAACACAGCGCAGAACAGGCCCTTCGGCCCTTGATGTTGCACTGACCTGTGAACTATTCGCAGCTTATCCCCCTACACTATCCCATCATTATCCATGTGCTTATCTAAGGATTGTTTAAATCTCCCTAATGTGGCTGAGTTAACTACATTAGCAGGAAGGGCATTCCACACCCTTGCCACTCTCTGCATAAAGAACCTGCCTCTGACATCTGTCTTAAATCTATCACCCCTCAATTTGTGGTTATGCCCCCTCGTACAAACTGACATCATCATTCTAGGAAAAAGACTTTCACTGTCTACCCTATCTAATCCTCTGTCACTCCTTCTAGAATTGATAACACCTGTTCCTAACTAACCTCGATCCTTTCGAGTCTAATATCTCATATCTCATCTTGCAGGTTGAGTCCGTGATTAAGAAAGCTAATGTAATGTTGTAATTTATCTCAAGAGGGTTGGAATATAAAAGCAGCGATGTGCTACTGAGAATTCATAAAGCTCTGGTTAGGCCCCCATTTAGAATACGGTGACGCTGGCTTAAGTACCAGCAGATCTCCTACTGCTCCAGCCCAGAGTGGTCCGCTGAAGATGGAGTTAAGGAAGCTCACTGGACTAATACTGGAATGGGCAGGTTGTTTTGAGAGAAAAGGATTGGACAGGCCAGGCTCGTATCTGCTGGTATTTAATACAGTAGGCGTAACATGATCGAAATATCCTGAGAGCCTTGACAGGCTGGGTACAGAGATGATGTTTCCTCGTGTGTGGGAATCTACAGCCAGGGGTCACGGTTTGAAAGGGGAGGCGACGGCCTTGTGGTATGATTGATAGACAAGTAATCCAGAAACTCAGACAATGTTTTCGGAACTTGGGTTCAAACACTTGTCCAAGAAAGGATCAAGACAAAAGATGGAATATTACAGGCCTATTAGCCTAGTCTCGGTGAAGGTAAAATTCTAGAATCCATCATTAAGGATGAGATTTCTAAATTCTTCCAAGTGCAGGATCAGATTAGAACAAGTCAGCATGACAGACCTGTTATTATTCTTTGAAGAGGTAACAAGTAGGTTAGACAGGGAAACCCAGTATCTAGACTTCCAAAAGGCCTTTGATAAGGTGCCTCACGGCTGAGTAAGGTGAGGGCCCATAGTGTTCAAGATGAGCTACTGGGATGGCTGGGGGATTGGCTGTCTGACTGAAGGCAGAGAGTTGGGATAAAATGTTCTTTTTCGGAATAGCAACTAGTGATAAGTGGGGTCTCACAGGACTCAATGTTGGGGCCACTGCTGTTCACTTTAATATATTAATTATCTGGGTGAAGGGATTAGGGGAATTCTGGCGAAGTTTGCCGATGATTCAAAGTTAGGTGAACAGGCAGGTAGTACTGAGGTGGTGGGGAGGCTACAGAAAGATTTAGACAGTTTAGGAGAGTGGTCCAGGAAATGGCTGAGGAAATTCAATGTGAGCAAGTGCGATGTCTCGCACTTCGGAAAAAAGAATACAGGCATGGACTATTTTCTAAACAGTGAGAAAATTCATAAAGCCAAAGTACAAATGGATCTGCGAGTGCGAGTCCAGGATTCTCTAAAGGTTGACTTGCAGGTTGAGTCCGTGATTAAGAAAGCTAATGTAATGTTGTAATTTATCTCAAGAGGGTTGGAATATAAAAGCAGCGATGTGCTACTGAGAATTCATAAAGCTCTGGTTAGGCCCCCATTTAGAATACGGTGTCCAGTTTTGGGCCCAGACCTCAGGAAGGACATACTAGCACTGGAGCAAGTCCAGTGGAGATTCACACGGATGATCCCTGGAATGGTAGGCCTAACATATGATGAATGGCTGAGGATCCTGGGATTGTATTCATTAGAGTTTAGAAAGTTGAGGGGAGGTCTAACAGAAACTTACAAGATAATGCATGGCTTAGAAAGGGTGGACATTGGGAAGTTGTTTCCATTAGGCAGGGAGACTAGGACCCGTGAGAACAGCCTTAAAATTAGAGGGGGTCAATTTAGAACAGAAATGAGGTGACATTTCTTCAATGGTAGGCCTGTGGAATTCATTGCCACGGAACGCAGTGGAGGCTGGGATGTTGGGTGTCTTTAAGGTAAATTCTTGATCTCGCAAGGAATTAACGGCTACAGAGAGAGTGCAGGTAAGTGGAATTGAAACGCCCATCAGCCATGATTAAATAGCAGAGTGGACTTGATGGGCCGAATGGCCTTACTTCCACTCCTATGTCTTATGGTCTAAATCCAGCCGTGGCAGATGGTGGAATTTGAATTCAATAATAATCTTGATTTCAATCTACTGACGACCATTGTCGACTGTTGGAGAAACCCATCTGGTTCACTAATGTCCTTTAGGGAAGCAAATCTGCCATCCTCATCTGGCCTAGCCAGATGCAACTCCAGAGCCACAGCAAGCCTCTCAGTTCAAAGGCAACTAGGGACAGGGAGTAAATGCTTGCCAGTCAGTGATGCCCATGTCCCACCAGTGAAAAAAAAGGGTCACCATTTAAGGCAGTGATATGGGAATAGGATTTTCTCACAGAGGATCTTGAGGTTATGGAACACTTCCTGCAAAGGAGGTGAAGGCAGAGTCCTTGGATATTTTTAAGGTAAAGGTAGGCTGACTCTTGAGAAGTGAGGTGGTGATGAAAGGTTTAGATTAGATTAGATTCCCTACAAACCCTTTGGCCCAACAAGTCCACACTGACCCTCCGAAGAGTAACCCACCCAGGCCCATTCCCCTACTCTATATTTATCCCATGCCTAATTCACCTAACACTACGGGCATTTTAGTGTGACCAATTCTCCTAAACAGCACATTTTTCTTGGATTGTGGGAGGAAACCCACGCAGACACTGGGAGAATGTGCAAACTCCATGCAGACAGTTGCCCGATGCGGGAACTGAACCCGGGTCCCTAGTGCTGTGAGGCAGCAGTGCTAACCACAGAGCCACCGTGCCACCTGTTAGCTTGGGTAGGTTGGAATGTGGAGTAATTCGATCCTCCAAGGTTTTAATGAAAGGGAGAGCAAGGGCTGAAGGGCCTACTCCTGCATGTGATCCTGAGCCCTATGGGTGCTGCAGTCCTGAGCAGTTAAAGGCAGAGGCAACGAGTAAAACCATTGCTTAATGCTAATATTGGGGGATACAAGTCAGGGAGACTGCAGCTGAATGGAGGAGTCACCCAGAAAGCAAAGCAACCTCAACAAAATGGTCTCAAATGCATTAGCTGTGTGATCAAATGGATAAACTGAGGCAGAGGAATCATTGTATTCGCACTCATTGAGTGGTGTGTTCATTGACAGTGTCTCAGATCAGCACCAGAGAACGAGTGCAGAGACGTACAGCACACAATAGACCCTTTGGTCCGATTCGTACATGCCAACCAGATCTGCTAAACTAATCCAGTCCCAATTTGGAGGTGTCGGTGTTGGACTGGGGTGTACAAAGTTAAAAATCACACAACACTAGGTTATAGTTGGACTAGGTTATAGTCCCATTTGCCAGCATTTGGCCCACTAAACTCTTCCTATTCATATACCCATCCAGATGCTTTTTAAGTGTTGTAACTGTACAAGCCTCCAGCACTTCCTCTGGCAGCTCATTCCATATGCGCACCGGCTCTGTGTGAAAGTCATGATTTGGAGATGCCGGTGTTGGACTGGAGTGTATAAAAGTTAAAAATCATACAACACTAGGTTGTAGTCCAACAGGTTTAATTGGAAGCACTAGCTTTCTCCTTCATCAGGTGGTCGATGAAACAGTGACTGAGCTTTGGGAAATATTTTATGAAGCATTTTAATCATGTAATTAGGAAATGACAGTGGGAGACTCTGAGTGCCTAAGGGCCACTGAAGTGATCCTCAGCAGGCTATAACTACATCTTGAGTGGGTTCCTGTGGAGCAGTCTTTTATTTTTCACTCAACCTGTGAATTAATTGTGTCAATTAGCACTTGCACTGCAGTTAGTTTCCATTCCGATAGCCTCAGGGAACAGAGGAAGGCCAGCACCTGAATTGGTTGTTGAGGCCAGCATGTGTTCTCCATTCATGGTCCACTCACCAGCTGAGACCACAGCCAGGGCTCTACGCTGATCTGTGTCAAATCACCGAACCTCAGAAACTGCCGCATTCCCTGACTCCCTCCCAAAGGAGCACTCACCTCTCAAAGACGCTTCCTCTACCCCAGTCATGTTCAGCACAGCATCCCCTTAACATGGAGGATAGTGCACAGTCACAATTACTCGACTCTCCGAAGCCTGGCCACAAGACACAGGCCAGGAGAGTTACGCCTTGAATGAGTGCAGCCCCAACTATGGTGAAGAAACTCGACACTGTCCAACATACACTGAAAGACTGGACTTGTATACCCTTGAGTTTAGAAGACTGAGAGGGGATCTGATTGAGACATATAAGATTATTAAAGGATTGGACAATCTGGAGGCAGGAAACATGTTTCCGCTGATGGGTGAGTGCCGAACCAGAGGACACAGCTTATAAATACAGGGTGGACCATTTAGGACAGGGATGAGGAGAAATTTCTTCACCCAGAGAGTTGTGGCTGTGTGGAATGCTCTGCCCCAGAGAGCAGTGGAGGCCCAGTTTCTGGATTCATTTAAGAAAGAGTTGGATAGAGCTCTCAAGGATTGTGGAATCAAAGGTTATGGAGATAAGGCAGGAACAGGATACTGATTAAGGATGATCAGCCATGATCATATTGAATGGTGGTGCAGGCTCGAAGGGCAGAATGGCCTACTCCTGCACCTATTGTCTATTGTCTATAAAGCAGTGTGTGTTTGATTGGCATGCCTTCCACCACTATAAACTCTCACTGCCTCTTCCACTGATACACAGTGGCAGCAGTAGGTCCCATCCACTAGGTCAGCTTCCTGAGACCTCTAACCACCAGGAAGAACAAGGGCAGTAGCGCTATGAGAATAGTGCCACCTGAAAGTCACATACTAACCTGACAAAAGTTCTTCCTTGCTAACAGTGCTGCGAGTGTCCCTACTTCACATGGACTGCAGCTCTGGTGCAATCAGAAATAGTGGACAAATCTTGTCTCTCTTAGTGACACTCGTATCTCACCCTTCTGTTTAAGCCCCTTCTGCTCCTATTTCTGCAATATCCTCCAGTCCTACTGCCCTCCAATCCCAGAACAAACCTGCTCACTCTTTTGTCAGCAGCCTCTTGTCCATCACTCCCTCTATCTCGACAGGGGCAGCTATGCCTTTTGTCTTGAAATCATTATTGGAACTGCTGCCCTACAACAACCACTGGCATTTGCAAAGCCCCCTTTAAAAGCCTAAGATGTTTCAGAGCAGTGTAATGGCGCAACGGTCTCCATGAGGAGCTAACAAAACAGGTGACCAAAAGCTTGGGACGAACACCAAGGTTGTAAACTGTCTTGAGGAAAGGAGAGAGACACGCAGACAGGTTGAGGAGGAAGTTAGGGTCCAGGCCCCTGAAGACGCAGGTCACCAAAGATGGAAATTGGGGCTGTGCAACAAGCCTGAAGTGACGGATTTATAAACACCTCAATCTTTCCTGTCTTGAGATAAGATGTTAAAAGAGGCCCTGTTTGTCCCTCTCAGATGAATGTAATAAATCCCAGAGCTTGCTTATCTTTGAAACAAATAAGTTCTCCACAGAATTCTAGACAATATTTATCCCTCAGTCAACATCACGTAACTGATACATATCTGGCCGTTTTCAAATTGTGGGACCTTACCGTGTGCAAATTGGTTGCTATGTTTGTTATATCAAAACAGTGACAATGCGTCATAAATCCTCCAGTGGTTGGAAAGTGTTTTGGAACGTACTGAGGTTGTGCGACAATCATGTTTATTTTGTTCCTTTTCACCGACAGAGTGTTGGGTCGCAGAGAGGTGTTTGTGGGGCAGTAGGATCCTTTCCTGCCTTGACAGCAAAGCTAGGTAGGTTCATAATGTGATCAAGTCGGTTGCGCATCAATCTGGATGTTCTTCCAGGCACAGTGGCTTAATGGTTAGCACTGTAGCCTCACAGCACCAGGGACCTGGGTTCCACTTTACCCTCGGGTGACCGTCTGTGTGAAGTTTGCACGTTCTACCTCTATCTGCATGGGTTTCCTCTTGTTGCTCCAGCTTCCTCACACAGTCCAAAAATGTGCAGGTTAGGTGGACTAGCCGTGTTAAATTCGATCGGAGTGGAGCTGGAAAAGCACAGCTGGTCGGGCAGCATCCGAGGAGCAGGAAAATCGACGTTTCGGGCAAAATCCCCTCATCAAGAATAGAGCTCAGCTTCAATAGAGCTCTATTCCTGTGCTTTTCCAGTACCACTCTGATTTAAATTCTGGTTTCCAGCATCTGCAGTCCTCACTTTTGCCTAGTCATGTTAAATTGCCCATAGTGTCCAGGGAGGTGTAAGCAGGTGGGTCAGACATGGGCAATGCAGGGTTAGAGGGGTAGGATGGGGGGTGGACCTGGGTGGGATGCTCTTCAGAGGGTCAGTGTGGACTCGATGGGCCAAATGGCTTGCTTCCCCGCTGTGGGGATCCTATGAACGCACACCAATGGCAGAGAGTAAGAGTTGGAGAGACTCCTGGTTAGCTGGGAGAGAGAGAGAGAGAGAGAGAGAGAGAATGCTGAAGCCATTGCCATCCACAGCTCCCGACTACAACATGCAGGTAAAAGCACACGCCAGCACGGCAACGTGGACACCCTCAGGAAACTGTGACCACCACAGGAGTCACAGAACCAATGAAAGCCTCAGCTTCAATAATCCGCCTGGATTCAATGAGCTGCTCTCACCGGATGTCCTGAATTGAGGCGCTCAGTGTGTAACAGAAGGCCCTTCCCACCCACTGGAACATCAAACATCCGACACTTGTCCCAACAGTCTCACGAACAACAGCCGAAAATCCCCTGCACTTCCTGGAATTCTAGGAAGAGCAGCTGTCAGGAATTCGGTTCACCAGCAGCTGCTGATGATAAAATTCCCGGCACGCACACACACACTGTAAAATGTTAACGAGGAATATACTGCACATAACACAGATTTTATTTTAAAAAGGTAGTGAATTGTTCTGGTCTGGAATGTGCTGCCTGAAAGGGTAGCAGAGGCAGATTTATTAGCAGGGAATAAAATATTTGAAAAGGAAAAAAATTGCTGGGTTAGATGGAAAGTGGGATACATGGGGTAGTTGTTTCAATGAGCTGGCACAGGCATAATGGGCCAAATGGCCTTCCTGTGCTGTATGAGGGAGTTGTTTCACATTCATTGCACCTACATCCCAACACTATGGAAAAGAACAGAAAGGAAACAAAAAAAACAAGTGGGTGAGGAGGGGTGGACAGTGCAGCTGTTGACTATAGATTTCTTTTAAAAAATTAAGTCTGGTTATAACACATGGCTAGAGCAGGTGAGACTTGAACCCAGTCCCCCTGGATCAGAGGCATTGAGTCAAGAGTGTGGTGCTGGGAAAGCACAGCAGGTCAGGCAGCATCTGAGGAGCAGGAGAATCGACGTTTTGGGCAAAAGCCCTTCATCAGGCTTCCTGGTGAAGGGCTTATGCCAGAAACATCGATTCTCCTGCTCCTCGGATGCTGCCTGACCTGCTGTGCTTTTCCAGCACCACACTCTTGACTCCGATCTCCAGTAACTGCAGTCCTTACTTTCTCCTCAGAGGTGTTGACACTACCACTGCACCACAAGGGACCTTTATTCAAACTGACTTATGCTTCTTTTCCAGCTTTTGGATGTGTAAATAAAGGGTGATCCATTGACGGGATACCAGCCTCTCTAGAGTTATTTCAACCTGAATCATATTAAACACATTTCTAACGATCACAGAACTGTCCTCTCAATCACCCTCAGTCACTGTCACTAAAATGCAGATCATCTATTCTTTATCACAGAGCTGTGTGTGGGATTGTTGCGTGTGTAAATTAGCTGCCATTTTTCCTACATTGCAAGTCACTCATTGCTGTAAAGCAATTGGGGACATTCTGGTGCTACACAAATGAAAGCTTCTCTCTCTTTCGCTGCTTGGCACCAAGGGTAAAGCTGAAAAGAGTAGTTTGATTCCATACAGCACCTTTGAGAGATCTGGCTGTGTGTACCTGGGTGTGTAATGCCTTGGTGCACCTGACAGACAGGTGTACTGTACTCACTTATTTTGCAGTTCAAAGGCACAGCTACTTTCAGACATCTAGGTCACTAGGGGCAGTAGCTAGCTAGCTAAACTACATGGCTGGGTGGGGAAATGTGGCGCAAAACTGGGTGGGAGGGTACCTGTCTATTCTGCAGTGATCCCTACTGGAAGGAAAAGCGCTCCACAGTGATGCCTCTCATGGTCAAATAGGCTGCCAGCCCCAACTAGCCAGGACAATGCTGTTGTGGACAAGGTAATGTCATTGCAGTGACTTCAGGAGAGAAAATGAAAACAATGAAACAAAATGGCAGGGGATGGGCCTTTCAGTGGACTGCTCCTGGTGTCTTCATCAATATTTTGTCAATAACAAATATTTCTAAAACAGATTATCCAATCATTGTCAAATTGCTGTTTGTGGGAGTGTGTATGTGCATATTGGTTGCTGTATTTCCACAAACAACAACAATGACTATGATTCAAAAAATGGCCATTAAAGCCTTCAAGACATCTGGTCTTCTTGAAAGGTGCTCGTGTTTACAAATGCAAGTGTTTATGTATCACATGCTCCACATTCAACTTTACTGGCGCTTCCTTCAACTGACCTCAATCTCTGCCAAAAGTAAGTGAATCAAATTATCTGCCAACACACTCAGCAGAATGCTCTTGAAGACAATACTGGGCTCTGCTACAGGGCACTGAATACCTTCTCCATAGTGAAATCAAGTGGGCCTTGGCACACCACACAGTCAATTCCAGCCAGGTAGCAGGTTTCAAGGCTGAGCTAACAGCTCGACAGGGAAAACACAGATATTCACTCTTCAGTAAAAACACTGAAGCTGTTTTCTCTCCTGACAGCAGAGCATCATCAAATACTATTCGTACTTTTTTTTTTTAACTCCTCACCTCAGCAGATTTCTCACAGAGAAGTCAAACACCAGGGTGTGGGTCTAAACTGTGACAGTGAGTGCTGGCTGGCAGGTTATTCAGTTATAGAGAGGCTTCAGACTCTCCTCAACATGCAGAACAGGGATCACCGGATAGCAATTGGGAGCAGGCTGCAGCTCTCTTTCTACCAGCACCCAATGGGCTTGTGTCTATTCCACAGACCCTGGAAATAGCCAAGGGATCAACTGCTGCCCATATCCTTAATCATACCAAGTTCCATTTTCCTAACAGCGCTGTACGCACCAGTCTATGTGAGCTCCCAGTCAGATAACACCCTGTTTTTGTAATTCAAATCCCAAAGCCTTCTTTAGCACTCTAGCATCTTTGTATTTCTCCATTTCTGACCTGTTATGCATTCCTTCCCCCTACACCAACCAGAATTCCTGCCTCTCTACCTCGATTTCCTGCTTTAAAACATTCCTCAAAAGCAGAGTAATTAGATTAGATTAGATTCCCTACAGTGTGGAAACAGGCCCTTCGGCCCAACAAGTCCACACTGACCCTCTGAAGAGTAACCCACCCAGACCCATTACCTTACCCTATATACCCCTGACCAATGCACCTAACACTATGGGCAATTTAGCATGGCCAATTCACCTAACCTGCGCATCTTTGGACTGTGGGAGGAAACCAGAGCATCTGGAGGCCCACATAGACACAGAGAGAATGTGCAAACTGCACACAGACAGTCGCCTGAGGCAGGAATCGAACCCAGGCCCCTGGCGCTGTGAGGCAACAATGCTAACCACTGAGTGACCATGCCACCCCTATTTAAAATCTACAAGGATTGTTGGTGTTGAGTGATAATGAGTGGGGGGTACATGAGCAGAGTGTTAGCTCACTATCTGAACCAGCATGATGGACGGCTCTGAGAAGGTACTTAGTGATAATCAGCTGTGTAAAGTCCGCAGTGGCTCCAGGAATCACAGTAACTCTAACCCCGGCCTCCAAACCGGCAAAGAAGTTGGTAATGACGGTGGCCATTTGGAGTGGGGCATTTATTTCTGTGTGCGGGGGTCAGGTGGGAGGAAAGGCCCTTCAGCATAGGTGCAATGTATGAAACCACCTAACCCCAATCGTCTTACACCGCACGTCCATCATCTTTCACTGATGCCTGCCTGGGTCAACGCAGGAGGTACTGTGAACCTAATGCTATGCTCTTCAATGCACGGCTGGTGTAGGAGAAGGTAATTGGGAATGCACAAGAGGTCAGAAATGGAGAAATACAAAGATGCTGGAGAACTAAAGGAGGCTTTGGGGTTCAAATTATAAAAACAGGGTGTTGTTGGACTGGGAGCTCACATAGACTGGTGCACAGTGAAAGAAGTACTTTTGAGTCGAGAGTGTGGTGCTGGAAAAGCACAGCAGGTCAGGCAGCATCCGAGGAGCAGGAGAATCGATGTTTCGAGCATAAACCTTTAGTAAGGAATCCTCCATTTCTGATGAAGAGCTGATGCCCGAAATGTCAATTCTCCTGCTCCTCGGATGTTGCCTGACCTGCTGTGCTTTTCCAGCACCACACTCTCGACTCTGATCTCCAGCATCTGCAGTCCTCACTTTCTCAAGAAGTACTTTGAACCTAAATGGCATTAATATAGTGTGTGTACTGACATAAACCATCCTCAGGAGGCCTCATAGCTGTACAGACACTGAGTCAACGATGGACATGGTCCTCAAAGGCTGGAGATTTTGATTTGATTTGATTTATTATGGTCACATGTACTGAGATGCAGTGAAAAGTATTGTTTTTCATGCTATCCGGCAAATCATACCTTCCTTAAGTACTAGAGGGTAATGGGAGCAGATTGCAGGATAGTGTTACAGCTACAACTCTAATATGAGAGGTCTGTTCATAAGTCTGATAACAGCAGGGAAGAAGCTGTTCTTAAATCTGTTAGTACATGCTTTCAAACTTTTGTATCTTCTTCCCGATGGAAGAGGGTGGAAGAGAGTATAACTGGGGTGGGAGGGGTCTTTGATCATGTTGGTTGCTTTCCCGAGGCAACAGGAAGTCTAGTCAGAGTCAGTGGATGGAAGGCTGGTTTGCGTGATGGACTGGGATGTACCCTCTGAAATTTCTTCGGGTAGAGAGCCTTAAAACCAGAGCAGGAGAAATAGGGAGGCAATTCCAAGGCTTGGCTGTTTCTGATGGAAATAACTGAGAGATAGTCAGATGAAGGTTTGGCTGATTAGTTCCTGCATGCTGAAAAGGGGGATTGAACTTTAACCTCCCCCACCTAGATGGTTGACATGGTAAAGTGTTGCCAAACAAAGAGACCTTAGAGTACAGGTTCATAGTTCCTTGAAAGTGGAGTCATAGATAGACAGGACAGAGAAGGCAGTGTTTGATCAAATAAGTCATGTGTACCAGTGTGCTGAGTATAAGAGTTGGGGTGTCATGTTGTGCTGTACAGGACATTGGTTAGGACACATTTTAAATGCTGCATTCTATTCTGGTCTCCCTGCTTTGGAAAGATGTTAACATGAAAGGGTTTAGAAAGGATTAACAAGGATGTCGCCAGGGTTGGAGGGTTTGAGTTACCGAGAGAGGCTGAATAGGCTGGGGCTATTTTCCCTGGAGCATCGGAGGCTGAGGGGTGACCTTATAGAGTTTTATAAAATCATTAGGGGCATGGTTAGGGTCAATAAACATAGTGTTTTCCCTGGGGTGAGGGAGTCCAGAACTAGAGGGCATAGGTTTAAGGTGAGAGGGGAAAGATTTTTTGGGACCTAAGGGGCAAGCATTTCACACAGAGGGTGGTACGTGTATGGAATGAGCTTCCGGAGGAAGTGGTGGAGGCTAGTACAAATGTTGTTGCGTTGCCATAGTCTTACTGGACCATAGGGACTGGCCTCTCATTAGAGAGAGAAGCGACTGGAGGTGATTCAACCTGAGGGTCACCAGACTTCAGGCAAGGGAAGAGGTTGAGAAGGAGAGTCCTTCATGGTTAATCTCATGGGAATTTAACTCACGATGCTGGCATCACACTGCTCTTCAAATCAACAATCCAGCCAACTGAGCTAAACTGACTAAGACATTTAAAAGGCATCTGGATGGGTACCTGAACAGGAAGGGTTTACAGGGATACGGGCCAAATGCTGGCAAATGGGATTGGATTAGTTTAGGACATCTGGTCAGCATGGATGAGTTGAATCGAAGGACCTGTTTCCATGCTGTACATCTCTATGGCTTGAGCCCAGGATGTTACAAACACTCCTCAGCCAAGTCATGTTTCAGGACACAGAGAGAGGGAAGAGAAACTGAGAAGTAAACTCTGAAAGACTAGGAGATGGAGCTATAGGTCTTAGAGTCCTGCAGTCACTCCCACCCTTTCAAACATTTCATAGGAATCTCACACAGGCAGCAGGACACAAGGGATTTCTTCCAAAGAGCAGACAGTGGAATAGCTCATGGCTAAACCTTACAAAAGCAGCTTACAGCAGTAGTGAGATCACTCCACTGACAGCTGCAGACTCCAATTAAATACCATGCAAGCTCCCGCTGTAAATGCACAACGACAGGCTGGAATTAGGGCTGGCCTAGGCTATTACTCAACAAACAATCCCACTTTACAAAGGAGACTAGGCCACTCTCATAATCCTGTTATGGAGCAGCAGGGTAACGTCCAGAGAGAAAAAATGACTGACCTCAACAACAAACTACCGGGAACAGGACAAAGGGTTATTTAGAAATATTATTGTGGAGAATTAAAGCAGAGAACGAAAAGGCTATTTACTCTAAATGGGTTTTGCAGAGTAAATACTCCACATGAGTCCCCTTCAACATACATCAACCAAGACATCATTGTCTGTAGATTTAAGGTGTTTGACAAAAGGAGCAAGTGGTTGGCATCTAGAACACATTGAATGCAGAGTGTGGGGAAGGCAGATTCACTCAAGGCAACTGGATTATTACCTGAAGAGTGAGAATGGGCAGGGTGACGGGGAGTGGCAGTTGATAAATTGTCACTTCGGAGAGCAAACACAGACAGGGGTCAGAAAGCAAACTTCTGTCCTGTAACCAGCCTACAATTCTATGATTCCTGTGTTTATGGAGCTTCCCCTTAAATATATATCTTTGGTGTGATTGTCAGCCGTCCTTGTAATATCTGTTCCACATTGTGACCAATCTCTGGGTCAAGACCTTTCCTCTGAATTCTTTACTGCATTCATTAACAATTATCTCATACTGAGATCTGCAACTTCAACAGTTTCCAAGGACCTGGACACCATCTTGGTGAAAATACCTGGCTTGATCAACCCACACAACCACCACCTTAAGCATCCACACTTGACACCACCAACATCAGGACATACTGCTGCTGCTATCTACAAGATGCACTGCAGAAATTCACCAAGACTCCTCAGACAGCACCTGTGAAACCCATGCTTACTTCCATCCAGAAGGACAAGGGCTACAGATGTATGCGAACATCACCTCCAAGTTCTCCTCCAAGTAACTCACCATCCTGACTTGGAAACTTATCACTGTTCCTTCACTGTCAATGGGTCGAAATCCTGGAATTCTCTCCCTAAGGGCATTGTGGGTCTACCTCCAGCAAATGGACTGCAGTGCTTCAAGAAGGCAGCTCACTCCCCAATTACTCAAGGGGCAACTAGGGATGGGCAATAATTACTGGCCAGCCAGTGACACCCAAATCCCACAAACAATAAATTTTAAAAAGGCTGAGACATCAGTGCCACAACTGAAGGAGCATCAGCACTGTCGGACAGTGCTGAGGGAGCGTCGCACTGTCGGACAGTGCTGAGGGAGCGTCACACTGTCAGTCAGTGCTGAGGGAGCGTCACACTGTCAGTCAGTGCTGAATGAGCGTCGCACTGTCAGAGGAATACAGAGGGAGTGCTGCACTGTTGGACAGTACTGAGGGAGTGTCGCACAGTCAAAGCAGCAGTGAGGATGCTTTGCAATATCGGTTGGTCAGTACTGTGTTAAAGCAGCACTCTCAGTGAGGAATTGAGGGACAGTATTTACAGCTGGCAGAAAATATGTGTTTGGGTGAAGCACTGTTCACAGAGTAAGTACTGAGGGAGTGCTGCACTGCTAAATACTCAGATGTTAAGCCTGAGAGCCAGGTGAATGGGAAAGATTAGATTCCCTACAGTGTGGAAACAGGCCATTCAGCCCAACAAGTCCACACCGACCCGCCGAAGCACAACCCACCCAGACCCATTGCCCTACGTTTACCCCTTAATCTAACACTATGGGCAATTTAGCATGGCCAATTCACTTAACCTGCACATTTTTGGACTGTGGGAGGAAACCGGAGCACCCGGAGGAAACCCACGCAGACACAGGGAGAATGTGCAAACTCCACACAGTAAGTCGCCTGAGGCGGGAATTGAACCCGGGTCTCTGGCGCTGTGAGGCAGCAGTGCTAACCACTGTGCCACTGTGCATTATTTCTAGAAAAGCAAGGATTCTTCCCTGATGTCCTGGCTAATATTAATCCTTTGTGCAGTGTCAGTAAAAAAAATGCAGGGTGGTTGAACTTGTCTGTTTCTGTGGATGGGATCTGCTGTGATTCTTACATTCGTCACTAGATTTCACTGGCTATGTAGCACTTGGGATGCAATGAAGACATGAGTGAAAATTCGTTGATGTCTCCATTATTAGCCAGCTGCACTGTGTAAGGATCACAGACTACCTCCATTATTGCAAAGTTAAAAATCACACAACACCAGGTTATAGTCAACAGGTTTAATTGGGGGCACACTAGCTTTCAGAGCGATGGTCCTTCATCAGGTGGTAGTGGAGGGCTCAATCCTAACACACAGAATTTATAGCAAAGATTTACGGTGTGATGTATAATTTCAGTTATTGATTGAAATTGAGCCCTCCACTACCACCTGATGAAGGAGCGACGCTCCGAAAGCTAGTGTGCTTCCAATTAAACCTGTTGGACTATAACCTGGTGTTGTGTGATTTTTAACTTTGTACACCCCAGTCCAACACTGGCATCTCCGAATCATATCCATGATTGCACTGTACAACATTAAAACCTGCGAAAGAGCTCCCTCTTGTGGACAGGTAACATGCAACAGCCAAACAGAGCTACAGAAGATTAAACTGACTGGTGCCTCTGACACACCAAAGTACTGTAAAAGTACAAACATACATAACAGGATATGTGAGCAGCAAACTGATTTTAACACCGCTAGGTATAAGGTGGTACATACTGATGGGAAGAAGAAA
Organism: Chiloscyllium plagiosum; assembly: GCF_004010195.1. NCBI lineage: Eukaryota > Metazoa > Chordata > Chondrichthyes > Orectolobiformes > Hemiscylliidae > Chiloscyllium > Chiloscyllium plagiosum. The sequence continues at coordinate 10,017,809 of NC_057718.1, read as the reverse complement.
ATATTCTTGAACAATTAATTGTTTAGAGTGACCATAATATATAAGAGCAGAATTAGGCTGTTCAGCCCATTGAGTCTGCTCCAACATCGATCATGGCTGATATCTTTTTCAGTCGCATTCTTCTATTTATTCCCTATGACCTTTGCTCCCCCTTACTAATCAATATCTGTCTTAAACACACTCAATAACTAGGCCTCTACAGCCGTCAGTGTCAATGAGTTCTACAGAGTCACCACCCTTTGGCTGAAGAAATTCCTCCTCCTCTCAGTTCTAAAGGGTCGTCCCTTCACCCTGAGGCTACATCTGAGGGCAGAGATACTCAGCACATCGGTTTTAAAAAGAAAGTATAGAGTTGAGTTTCATTAGAATTGAAAAGCAGCAAAGTTACATGAACCTTTAGAGTCTTCTAACACTGATAAAACACAGCCACCTGAGAACAGGTAAAGCCAGATCAGCGACTGGAGGTGGTGATGATTGATGGTTTCTGATAGCTAAGCTGGAGTGGTGACACAGCAGGTTCTTGTGTAGGAGTGAGCTGTGGAGACAGGTGGGTCTCCTGCTCTTTCTCATATGTCCTCCGCACTGAGTGACAGAGACAATGGCTCATTCAAATAAATGAGTTCAGCAAAGTCCTCCAGCCCTGTTCACAATCCTAGGGAGTCCTGATAGACACGAGGAGGCTGCAACTTTCAAACCGAGGCGCTCTCTGTAAACAGGGCTCCTGTTCTACGCAAGAACAGAAAGAGATAAAGTACCCCCGTGGAGTACACAGTGAGGGAAAGACAGCATGGTGGCACTGGACTGGTTATCTAGAAGCCCTGAGCACTCTCATTCACACTCCGACAGCAGGTGGTGGGATTGAAATTTAGTTTGGGCTAAAATCTGCGATTGAAAGGTAGTCACACCAACATCAGTTAATAGGACAATAAAGGAGTATTTCATAATCCTATCATGGGTCACTAATGCTTTTCAGGGAAGGAAATGTGATGTCTTTACCTGGTCGGGCCCACTGTCCTATAACTCCCAAAATGCAAATGACTCTGAGCTGCCCTTTGAAATGGTGGTCAAGCCGATCAGTTCAAGGGCAAATAGGGATGGACTGGGATTGCCAGTGACCCCCAGGTCCCATGAATCAATGTTTTAAAATAACGACAATGTACACTTGTATAGCAACTCTGACATCCTCTGGATGTTTCAAAGCATTATACATCCAATGAATCATAATGTATGCCCAGTAGCTGTGTTTCTGTAGCCAGTTCGTGTGCAGTTGAGGCTCCACAAGGAGCTAGTGAGCTGCTCATGTTATTGGAGAGGACTTTTGGGAGAACATTCCCATTTCGCTTAAGATGGTGCCATGGGATCTTCTAGGCCAATCCCAACACAGGGCCTCAGCTAAATAAATTAGGGGCAAAACTTTAAATCTTAGCAGCAATCCCTTTGCACTGCACTGCACCGTTGGGTGTTGACATTTTCTAACCAATCTGTTCAGAGATGCTATTACACCCCTCTGGAGCAATGGGCCTTGAACTCGGACCTTCTGGCTCAGTGGTGAGGTCATTACCACTGGGCAACAAAACTCTACGAAAGGCGCTGCTAAGATTTAAAGTTCCATTTACAAGACAGACACTAAGTTTGGATTTTTGTAATCCTGTCTCTGTTAGAACCCTAACTCACAACAGAGTGTGCTCTACACAGAGCCATTGATATGGGGTCATCTGTACACAGGTCATTCAGAAAACATGGCGGCATTAGGAAAAGCATACATTCCCTTTGATACCAATCGCAGCACTCACAAGAAGTCATTAACCTCAATACTTTCAAACCACTTGATGAAAAGCAATCACATTTTTCTTTGAAGTTGCTGATAATCTCATGGTAAAATCACAGACCCGCAAGAAATGCTGGTCTTGGCCACTGAAACAAGTGAAAGGGAACAGGTGTATTTTATACCATGGCTCTCACCACTTCAGGATAATGACACTTGCAATTGGACAGAGCCCTGAACAAAATTAGAAGGCGTTTCACAGGGACCGTCACCCCACATCATCTCGCAGGTCGTCTCAGAGTGCGTCAAGACCAGGGGAGTAATTTTGGGGTGCGGCCATTGCCGTAATGTAGATGGACACCACAAGCACTCAGAACAAGTACGAACAAAAGCACCTTTCACAATACTGGGGGTGCGGCAGTCAGGGAGAGACAACACAGAAGGAATGGGAGCAGGAGAAGGCCATCGGCCTGTTGAGCCTGAATACTGGCAAATCAGGCTGAGCAGGTTCGATCCACAGGGAACCCCAGCTGAGAGAGTGCGAAGAAACAGGCTATGGGAAACCAGCAGGTGGTGCTGCTCCCTATGATGCACCAAACCTGTCCCCCACACCCAACAAACCTCCCCCCCCACCCCCCGCCTCACTGCACAGCTGCGGCTGGTGGATGCTGAAGAAGCATGACATCATTGTTGTTCCAAAATTTGGTACCACATGGACTGGGGGGACATGGGAGGGAGCAAGTGCACCTCAGAGACAGGAACAGCAGCCTCGAGGGGAGGTGGAAGTCAGACAAGCAAAGCACACGCAGCAAACAGGCAACACGTTTCTAAGAAAGCTATCGCCCCGTCCCCTCTTACAGTGCCACAGAGAACGTCCTCCTCTCTTCCGGAAACTTTTCCTCAAAAGGCTGCGTCGAGGGACTAACACGGTGCCCACATTGAGCGGGACAAGCTCCTCTTCCTCATCGCTGTCTTCACCGCGGAGCAGGGTGCAGTTCGGCTGCTGCCAACACCTGGCCAGCACGTAGTCTGAGGGCAGACCGTGGGCAACTGCGATCATGGCGAGAGGTGACCAGGTCCTCCCCCCTCCCCACAGAGACAGGGGGAGGCCACCCCAGGAGATGAGCCAGACACAGTCACATGCACAGTTCACTATCGCCTCCCAACCACCCTCCTCGGGGCACAGACTCGAGCCATTCAGAGGGAAATAAAGACAGATTTCCTCCTCCCCTCCACCGCACAGCTTGAGATTAACAATCAGCAAATTAAAAAGAAAGCGGAGGCTGTGGGTTTTGAGGAGGAGAAATGGAGGTGGAAAGTGAGAAGGGGCAAAGGGGATTCATTTGAAGGGCACGAGCTGAATTGGTTACGAGTGGGCTCGATTCAGTTCACAGTCAACGCTGAACGGATTCCTCTCCAGCCTCGAGAGCTGGTGCTGCTGATTTGTCCTTTCTAATCCTTATCCTGGATGATCCTGAAAAGGTCTTTAACAAAATGTCAGCACCAGATGCTGAGCTGGACTGGCCTTATAGCGGATGCTAGGGCAGGTTAGAGACTAGGAATACTACAGCAAGTAACTCATCGCCTGACTCCTCTAAGCCTAAGGTCCACTTGCTCCTGAGGGGTACAATAGCATCTCTGAACAGATTGGTTAGAAAATGTCAACACACAACAGTGCAGTGCACAGGGATTGCTGCATTGCCAGGAGAACCCTGTTTCGCCCCTACAAGTAAGGAGTGTGATGGAATACCCCTCACTTGCCTGGATGGTGCTGCTCCAACAACTCTCAAGAAACTTGACACCATCCGGGGTCAAAGCAGCTCACTTTATTGGCATCTCTTCAGCTTCCACTCGCTCCTCCATTAACACAAAGTGTCAGCAGTGTGTGCTATCTACATAATGCACCATAGCAACGCATCAAGCTTCCTTTGACAGTGTCTAAACCTGCAACCTTTACCATCTAGAAGCACAGGGACAGCAGATACATCGGAACACCGCTACCCAAGCCCCACACCCTCCCGACTTAGAAATATTTCTCATTTTGCTGGGTCAAATTCTTGGAACCCGCTTCCTCATGGCATCTGTGGATGCTCCTATCTCACATGGACTCCAGCAGGTCAAGGAGGCATTTCACCACCGCCTTGCGACAGGTAATTTGGGATGGGTAATAGCACTACCTGCATCCCAAGAACAAATAAAAGTCAAGCAGCTGTTGTTATCCCAACGCTGTGTGTTTCATTCATTCCCTAATGAAAGTAAACGATTCAAGTCACACACTGTGCAGGCCATCACTATACAGTGCGGAAGGGAATCGAAGACTTTAGCCTGTTAAATAAGTTTATTTATAAGTTATTTATAAGTTTAAAGAACAACAAAGCCTGAAGCTATAAGAAGCTAGAGCTAAATAGTCAGAGCTGCCAACTGTCCAGGATTGCAATGGAGAGTTCAGGAATGGGGAAAATAATTTCCATGAACGATGCAGGGGATAAAAATGAATCTGTAAAAAAAGTTACATTTCAAAAAAACATTTCTTTGAACATTTATGAGTTTTAAAGAAGCAGAATTAAGCATTGCCCAGTTAGGCAACATCAGAGTTTTCCAATTGACTCGGGGGAGTGGGGGAGAGGAAGGCAAGGTCTTGTGATGATGGATACACCAAGGAATCAGTGGTCAGTAGCTGGAGAGCAATAAGTTAGACCCCCCAGCGACATGTCCAGAGTTAGTGTCAGAACAGGTTTGCTGAAAGTATCCTGAAACGTTGACTTTCCTGTTCCTTGGATGCTGTCTGACGTGCTGTGCTTTTCCGGCTTCACATCTATTGAGTTGGATAGATTTTTGATTGACAAGGGAACACAGGATTATAGGGATAAGCAGGAGAGTGGAGTTTAAGGTCATAATTAGATCACACATGATCTTATTGAATGGCAGCACATCAAGGGACTGAATGGCCTACTCCTGCTACTTCTTATGGTTTTTAGGAACAGGCATTGTACTAAAGTTCAGTTTAAACCCAAGTCTAGAATTCAGATAATCCCTCCCAGTTGCCCCTTCACACACTCTTTCCCCCCCTCCAACAATGCCACCAACTCATCATAGAAGCCCACAATATTGTTTCAGTTACACGCTTTGCTATTTCATTTCTCACATCTCCAACTGATGTAGAAAGGCAGGAGGCTGGAAGAACACAGCAAGCCAGGCAGCATCAGGAGGGTGCGGACGTCCACGTTTCAGATGTAACCTTTCTTCAGGAGGTTCCTGAAGAAGGGTTACACCTGAAACATCGACTTCTCCACCTCCTGATGCTGCCTGGCTTGCTGTGTTCTTCCAGCCTCCCGCTAGTCTCCTTTGGATTCCAGCATCTGCAGTTTTTTTTGTCTCATCTCCAACTGATGGCAGCCTGACTAAAAAGTGCATGATCTCAAACACGTGCAGAACATCTGACAGACAGAGAGGGGGGAACATTAGACTGAAACAAAACCGTACTGTGTTAAAGCAGCGGGTCAAACAAGGAGGGGGCCACAGCAGTAATTAGCGTTGTCTCTCATGTTTGCCAGCACTATTTTTACACACAAATGTTATGTTTATACATCATAAAAAAAAAGTAAAGAGTCAGCCAAATATCCTTGGTGGTTTCAGTAAATCGACAACAATTAAAGTTACATTTTCTACTTTTAAGATTGTGCACACAGTCTTTTTTCCATTCCAAGGGGCGTCGTTAGTGACCCTTCCAAACCCTTGCCTTTTTTTTCTGAATGCATTCTCAACAAGGAATGTGTACTCATTCCCCTATTGGCCTACCACATTTACCCAGTGAACAGAACTTATTATCTGGCTAACACCAATTGTTACAGTTAACCTGAGAATGTAACTTTTAAAAAAAAAGTTTTGAGATTTACATATCAAAGAAGTGAAACTATCATGATATTCGAACAGATGAAAGACTCAACAAACAATCAAGGATTTTTCAATGTATAATTTCAGTTACATCACACTGTAAACTTTTGCTATAAATTCTGTCTCTTACAATTGTGTTCTCCACAATCACCGGATGAAGGAGCAGCCCCTCAAAAGCTAATGTGCTTCCAATTAAACCCGTTGGACTATAACCTGGTGTTGTTTGATTTTTAATATTTACACAGAGCCTCTAGTGGACTTTCAATTAATATTTGACAATGAGTCAATGCAACAGATATCTTAATGGCTTGAGAGTGATATTTTAAAGGAGGGGACAGAGTCAGAGAGGTTTAGGGATGGAATACCGGAGTTTTTGTTTGGTAATTTCTCAAGGTGGTAGGCATCGCTGGCTGGGTCAGCATTTATTGTCCATTCCTAATCACCCCAGAGGTGGTGGTGGTGATGAGCTGACTTCTTTAACCGCTGCAGTCCATGTGGTGTTGGTACACCCAAGGTGATAACAGGGAGGAACTTTCAGGACCTTGGCCCAGTGATGGTCAAGGAACTGTGATATAGTTCCATGCTGTTTGTGTGTGGCTTAGAGGGGAATTTGCTTAGGTCCCAATGACAGGCAACCAAAGATGGATCGAAAGTGAGCTGCCAGAGGAAGTGGAGGAGGCTAGGTTAATTAATGTTTAAGAAGCATCAGGATGGGTACATGAATAGGAAGGCTTTAGGGTTGGATATGCTCCAAATGGGACTAGATTAATTTAGCATATCTGGTTGGCGTGGACAAGTTGGACCGAAAGATCTGTTGCTGTGCTGTGAAGGATAATTGCAGATGACTTAAAATTAGGGGTACACAATGCAGATATCTCAGAGGGTTGTAGGGCTGGAGGAGATTACAGAGAAAGGTAACATGTAAAACGATTTGAAAATAAGCATGAGAACCTGAAAACCCGAGTTATTGCTTAACTAGAAGCCAGTGTAGGTTGGCGGTGATGGGTGAATGGGCCAAGTTAAGACATAGGCACCTGAGTTTTGGATGACCTTAAATTTAGAAAGGGCAAAAGGTGACAGACCACAAAGAGTATGTCGGAATCTAGAGAGAACCAAGGCATCAAGGAGGGATTGAGAAGCACATCAGCTGAGATCAAGGTAAAGCTGGACCATATTACGGAGGTGGATGCAGTCAATGTGCAGAGTTCAGGTCTGAAACATATCCGAAGGTCAAATATAATGCCAAGGTGAGGAGCAGTCTAGTCCAACCTCAGGGAGGCTGGAGTTAGTAGCTAGGCAAAAGGTGGTCCACTCAATGATTTGGACCTTGAACTGGATTAAATGTTAACTTATTCAGTAATGGATGTCAGACAAACAGAATGCTCATTTAGCAACAATGGAAGAGGAGTCCTGGGGAGCCGGTGGTGAGTTGAGCTGGATGTCAGCAGTGTACATAAGAAACCTAATGCTGCATTTTGGATGATATCTTTGAGGGACAGATGGACAGAATTAACGGGTACACCACAAGTAATAGTGTGGGCATTGGAAGGCAAGCAATTGCGTATGATATGCTGGTGTATCAGATATATTGGGCTACGTTACAATACAGCATAGTGGTAATGTCAGTAAATGAGTAATCCTGAGCACTTATCTTATGTTCTGGAGAACTGGCTCAAATCCCACCGTCGCAGGTGGTGAAGTTAACTGGGAATTAAAAGTTAGTCTAATGGTTTTTTGGGAAGGCAATCTGCTGTTCATACATGGTCTAACCGGCATGTACCAGCAGACCCACAGCAATGTCTTTGACTCCTAAATGCCCTCTGAAATGGGTTAGCAAGCCACTTCCAGGGTAATTAGAGATAGTTACTAACCGTTTGCCAGCAAAAAAAGTCCATCCTTTATGACAATTAACAAAAATTACACTACTGGCTGATCATCCAACTCGGTATTCTGTTCTTGCTTTTTCCCCATGTCTGTGATCTCTTCAGTCCTAAGAACCATATCTATCTCCTTCTACATGGAATACTGAAGGAAATAGTAGAGATACATTGAAGAGGAAGCTAATTAAACACATGAGGGAGAAACATATAGAAAGATATGGTGCTGAGGGCCAGAGGAGGCTGAAGGATAGCATTAATGGTGGTATGGAGCTGGTGAGCTAAATGGCCTACTACTGTGTCATAGATGTTTCATGTTTACAATGACAGGAAGGGGAAAACAATCAATCATTCACAGTACATCATCGTTGTCAATGATAATATCTGTTTTAATGGAAATTGAACTCAAACCATTTTTATGTCAAAGGCAGGAGATATGATCTGACAAAGGATTTATGTGGAAAGAGAAATCATTTCAGCTGCTGGGATTTGAAGGAAAATGAGCCCATTTGTTAAGTTTAGTGGAAACTTTCCTCATGGAAATATGTGGAACATCCCTCAGGAAGCTGAGGCAAGCGGAAATCTTTCAAGAAGCCTGACTTCACAGAAGGATTGGCAGCCCTGAGTCACTCAGACTGAACTGCACTGTGTGGGCTGAGCGAAAGTGTTACAATCAAACAACATCCTCGCACAAGGGGTTACACCCCTCCCAGCTGCAGGTATAGTTAATAACTCTTCAGGACAGTCCTACCCACATACTCCACTAGGTCACTGTAAGCCATGTCAGAAAAAGTCAGGCGAGAAATCACAGGGGCATTGAAAGATTGGCTCTTCCATTGTGTTTAAACAGTTTCATTTATTAGTTGCAAATGTTATTGTTTTTGGGAAAGTGGTTGTGAGTGAATAAAAGACTGTTTCACTAAGTCAAGTTGACTGCCGGGTGAACTTGGAATTGTCATGTTTGAAACCTCCAGGAGAATACCCTACCAGAATTGGTAACCCTGAGGGCGCTGTGTGTATGTGTGTGTGTGTGTGGGCCTGTATGTACATGAGTGTGCCCATTTGTGCATGTGTGTGGATTTGTGTATACACGTGTGCCAATTTGTGTGTGTGGGTTTATGTGTACGCATACACGTGTGTCAATTTCTGCATGTGTATGGGTCTGTGTATACACATACACACCTGTGTGTGTTTTACTTTGCATGCATGTGTCTAAATCCATTAGTGAGAGTGTGCATCTGCTATGTGATTGTGTGCACTGCTGCAGTGTGTTGGTCTATATGTGCACACATATACATGGGTGGTTGTGTCTGTCCAGCTCAGAAACAGAAATCTTTTTAAATTTCCCTTTTACTTGCATCATCTAACCAAAAACTCACCTTAAATATAAAGTGTTTGTTTTTTTTTGCACTGAGTGAATCAGAGGGAGCAGGAGGAACTGGTAATATAGTTTCAAAAACTGCACCCCAGCAACTCCATTGTTCCATTGTTTTCTAAATGAATTGCTCAGGGTTAAGAGCCAGCCAACTGTAGAAACCAGACAGTCAGCTCCAAGGAGGTGAGGAGAAAGCCATATCTCCTCGAACAACAGAGAGAGAGAGAGAGAGAGAGAGATTCATTGACCCGTGATCTAAGGTGAGCAGTGAGACTTGAGTGTGTTTCTGGTAACTTAAATGAGCTTATACTGTACTTGAGAGTACGTTGCCCTCTGTGAGGCTGCGATGGAACAGAATAAAAGAATTCAGACTGTTGGAAACAATAGGTGGCACCAACATATTCTCTTCTCTTCCTCCCATTCCCTCTCATCACCTACCCACTGATTCCCCATGGCTGGCTTCTACTCCTGAAGAAAATCTGATGAAGTGTTGCAGCACAAATCAAACTTTCTGTTTCTCCTCTCCAGTTTAATAAGCGCCCCCAAATTCTCTCACTGATTTAATGGGTGGCTCTTTGTGGCCAAGTTGTAACCCACCAGCCAAGGCACTGAGCACAGTCTGGCTATTTGACTACAATGGGCATCACAAGCAGGCGTAAGGCTACTCTATCCACTCACCCACACTATACCCCCAAGAGGTTTGTTAGGGCACTGCAGTTAAGTCTGTGGAGCTTTGGATTGGAGTCACACACCCGACAGACCAGGTAAGAATGGCACGTTTTTTTTGCCCAGATCTATGTGAATTATTAAGATCTTCATGACATACCTCAGCCAATCAGATTCAACCTGCCAACCGATCAGCCCTCATTTCTACCGAGATATAAATTGTTTGAAATTTGGTATTCTTGCATTTGTCCTGATGAGTTCAGGACAAATAGCTCAGACAACACTGAAGTGCAAAGGAATTCCTTCTCCCGGAGGTCAGGCTTGAGGCACTGAATGGCCTACTCTCGCTACCGTTTCCAATCATATTGGGGTTAAGAATGAGTGCTGACAGACCGAAGAGTAGATGGAAGAGATTTAGAAGAGGGTTGGAGAAACATCTTTTTTCATGGTGCATTGCAAGGCTGTGAAATTCACTTCCAGGATTAGTTTTCGAGACAGAAACTGTGTCAACTTTTGAGATGAGATTACACTGAGTAACTGGATGAAGGAAAAGAGGATTAAGGGATACAAGAACAAGGTGGGTGTGTGAGATTCCAGAGTGTGTGTGCGTTCCTATCCAGGAGGTGAGGTTCATCATTAAAAATGGCCGCCGTGATCCATCTGTGACAACAGCAGCTGAAAGGAACAGGAAGAGGGTTTTGGTAGGTGTTAATGTAAAAGCTCTTGATGGACTGTCAAACAGTTGCAAGTATATACTTCTTTGCCGTATCTCAAAATAGTTTTCTGCCAGAAAACGCAGCAGGAATAGGGCCAAAAGAAAATGTTCAGTTTGGGTCTACACAGGACAAAAGAAATAAAGTGCCTGAAGAGAAATCAAAACCGGGCAAATGACAAAAAAGTACATGGGGTCAAAGGGAAAGCAATCTGTACAAAACTCCAAACATAGTCAGGACTGTGAAGCCCTACTCCCAATGGATTATGGATCAACCACAGGCAAATGGGACGAGTTTAGCTTTGGGAATCTTAGTCAGTGTGGACAAGTTCGACCAAAGGGTCGGTTTCTGTGCTGTATGATGCTACGGCTCCTCCCAAATGTATCTGCATCTCTTTGGCCCGGGGTGACCGTATTTACATCTATTAAAACAGCCAGCACTCTAGATGAAAGTTTATAAGCAACTCTCCAATCTTTCAGAGATGGTGTCCACAGATACCAGAGCTGCTAGAAGTAGGAAACACAGAACTCAATTTGTACACACCAGCTCCCCAGAAATGGAAACTGGAACCAATCAGCTGCCTTGGGGACAGTGATTGGAAGGATAATTATTGGTAAGGACTCCTTGCTCTTCTTTGAAATACTGCCATGTACTTTTTAAAGGGCCGATGGAACCTCAATTTATAATTACACCTAAAAGACAGCACCTCTGGTAGTGCAGCACTCCCTCGGTATTTCACGAGAGTGTCACCTGAGATTAGGTACTCAAATCTCTCCAGTGTATGTGAATCCACAATCTTCTGACCCAGAGACAGAGTGTTACTAATGGAGCCACAGATAACATGCTTGTCCCCTTTAAGCAATTCCCCATTCTCCTCACGTTGTTTATTCCATCTGTTTCGCTGCTGCCTGTTAAGTGCTGGCACCAGGCCGATTCAAACATTACACCAAGTTCAGCAGTTCTGGCTGAGCTACATCTGCAAACTGTTAGGACTGGCAGATTTGATTTTCCATTCTCTGATCTGAAGAAAATGCTTTATTTTGGAGGGGGGTTGGGGGGGGAATAGAGAGAAAAAAAAATGTTGCAGAATCATCGATAAACCACAGACATACGGCAACTTACAAACTGATGGCCAGCAGAGGATTACCGCTAACAGTATTAGAGTCATAGACTTCCATAGCATGGAAACAGGCCCTTCGGCCCAACTTGTCTGTGCTGCCCAGTATCCACAATTTGCCTGTGTTTAGTCCATACCCCTCCATACCTATCCCCTCCATGTACCTGTCTAAATGTTTCTTACATGACAAAACTGTACTCCCCTCCACCTCCACCTCCACCACCACCACCACCACCTCTTGTATGCCCTCTTGTTTTATATTCCCCTACCATGGGGAAAAGCTGTGGGCTATCTACCCTTTCTATGCCTCTCGTGATTTTATGGACTTCTATAAGGTCATCCCCTTACAGTGTCAGCCTATCCAACCTCTCTTTATAACTCAAACCTTCCAGTTCAGGCAGCATCCCAGTAAATGTGTCCTGCACTCTTTCTAGTTTAATAATATGCACAGCATTTGGAAATCATTAGTTTCCACTTGCATACCATGGTTCACAACCTCATTCTATCCCAAAACATCTTCAGCCAATGAAATGTTTTCTGTTGTTGGATTACCTGTAATGTAGGATATGTGGTAATAAATTTGTACACAAGGAGATCAAACAAACAACAATGTGATAATGAAGAGAAAATCTTTGTTCAGAAATGTTGGCAAGGACATTGGGCAGAGCTCTCCCATGCTCTGCATTGAAGAGTCTCATGAAATGTTCCAGAAATGATCGAAAAGGGTGTTGCCAGGGTTGGAGAGTTTGAGCTGTAGAGATGTTGAACAGGCTGGGGCTGTTTTCCCTGGAGCATCAGAGGCTGAGGAGTGACCTTACAGAGGTTTATAAAATCACGAGGGGCATGAGTAGGGTAAACAGACAAGGTCTTTTCCCTGGAGTGCTGGAATCCAGAACTAGAGGGCCGAGGTTTAAGGTGAGAGGGGAAAGGTTTAAAAAGGGACCTAAGGGGCAACTTCACACAGAGGGTGGTGCGTGTATGGAATGAGCTGCCAGAGGAAGGGGAGGCTGGGACAATGACAATATTTAAAAGGCATCTGGATGGGTTTATGAATAGGAAGGGTTTAGAGCGATATGGGCCAAGTGCTGGCAAATGGGACTAGATTAATTTAGGATATCTGGTTGGCATGGACGAGTTGGACTGTTTCCGTGCTGTACATCGCTATGAATCTATGCCATCTTTTACACCCACCAACAATCTTCCAACTGAGAGGCAAGAGTTCAACCCACCAAGCCATGTCTAATGCCCATGAAATTATATAAAGATTCTTCTACGGCCCTTGTGTTGGAGTAGATTTCTCTCAGGTTTACGTCCCTCCTACACAGGTATGTCCTAATACATCTGAACAGGTTGATTCAAAAATAATCGGTAAGAGTCTATACAGATATACGGAGTTTCCTTTAGAGACTAAAGGAAACTCCGTATATCTGTATAGACTCTTACCAATTATTTTTTAAACAGATGCACCACAGCGAGTACTTTATCCGGATACATCACAGTTTGGTTTGATGACCGCTCTGCCCAGGGCCATGAGAAACTACGGAGAGCTGTGAACACAGCCCAGCCCATCACACAAACCCAACCTGCCATCCATCGACTCTTCTCACTGCCTCAGGAAGGCAGCCAGAACAATCAAAGACCCTGCCTACCTCCGTTATAATCTCTTCCAGCCTCTTCCATTGGGCAGAAGATACAAATGCTTAAACACACGCACCAACAGATTCAAGTACAGTTACTTCCCCACTGTTATTTGACTTTAGAATGGACCTCTCAAAATTCAAATTTAATGTTGGTCTCGCTCTCTATGCACCTTCTCCACAGCCATAACATTGTATTCCTCGCTCTGTCCTATTACCCTAATACACTTTGTAAGGTATGATCTGCCTGTACCGCACGTAAAACAAACTTTTCACTGTACCTAGGTAAGCGTGACAATAATAAATCAAATAAGGTTGTAAAGGGACTCATCAAAAGATGAGGTGCTGTTCCTCTCATTTGTGTTGAGACTCATGAGAATACTATAGGAGGCTGTATACAGAGGCTGGTCTGAGAGTAAGTTGGCAAATTAAAGGTGACACTTGGCTGGAAGTTTGAGGTCACACTTGTGTCTTGAATGGAAGTGTCCACAAAGCAGTCACTCAGTGTCTGCGTGGGTTTCCTCCAGGTGCTCTGGCTTCCTCCCACAATCCAAAGATGTGCGGGTCAGGTGAATTGGCCATTCTAAATAGTCCATAGTGTTAGGTGCATTAGTCAGAGGGAGTTGGGTCTGGGTAGGTTACTCTTCGGAGGGTCGGTGTGAACTTGTTGGGCCAAAGGGCCTGTTTCCACACTGCAGGGAATCTAATAATAATAAAAACAAGTACTGAAGGAACCCAGCAGGTCATTTGTTGAGTTTATGAAAGTAAGCATCAGAAACCGTTAGCTTTGTTTTCAGTCAAGAACCTACAATTAGCAAGTTTGTTGAAAAAGCTTTGGTTCAGAAGACATTGCTGTTGAGTTTAAAGGTAAATTTAGTTTCTCTGCTAGAAAAGAAGTTTCAGGGCAGTTTAGGGAGCTCAGCAGAAAGGTTTAGTTCACGAAATGTTCAAGCAGGAGACCACGATTAGAAGTCGAGGTTTTTAGAATTGTGCAGGCTCTCAGATTTGTTATGAGTTCACATCAGCAAATTTGGAAAGGGCTCACTGAATGGTTTTCACAGTCCATGGCAAAGAACTTGGAAAGAATCAGTTAAGTGGAATCCTAAAGAATTGAGATTGAATGGTAGTTTCTCTGGACTTGAATCTTTGTAATGGACTGTGATTGGAAACACATTGCAACATTGTTTTACTGTGCATTCAGAGATCATTCTAATTGCCATCTCTCATTAGCTGACTTGATTTATAAATTTCTTCTTTTGAGTAATAAACTCCTATTGTTAAAACAAATGCTGCAGCCTCATACAAATATATCTTAGTGACTGACCACCACGCTAAATAACCAAATAGAAACACACACAATCAAACCAGATTTTATTTTGAGTTTTGATTTGTCCAAAACTATCAACTGGAATCATAACAATAAGTAACAGGCAGATTGGAACATATTTGTGAGCTGGGAGACCGATGGAAAATTAAATTTGCCTGGGCAACAACAACTTAAGTCAGAAGTCAATGACACCAGGTTAGAGTCCAAAAGGCTTGTTTAAAATCACCAGCTTTCAAGCGCTGCTCCTTTAGCAAGTGAGGTCTCATCAGGTTAGGTTGTTCACTTGACAAAGGAGTAGCACTCTGAAAGCTTGTGAGTTAAAATAAACCTGTTGAACTATAACCTGGTGACTTTTGACTTTGCTCACTCCAGTCCAACACCAGCATCTCCGCATCATAACTACTTAAATTTAGATAGCACCTTTAAAGGTTGTGACGCATTCCAAAGCACTTCACTAGAGAATTATAAAAGACAGTACAACACTAAACCACATTAAGACACGGGGACAGATGACAAAAGCATGGTCAAACACACAGGGGTTTATGAAGTTTGTAAAAGGATGAAGCTGAGGTAGAGAGCTGTGTGGCGGGTATTTCAGAGTTTGGGGCCCAGGCAATGATAGACATGGCCACCAATGGTGCAGCAATTAAAAGCACACACAAGACCAGAATTAAACAGCACAAAGACCTTGGAGAATTGTATAGATGGACGAAATTACAGAGATAGGGAGGCCATGGAGGGATTTGAAAATAAGAAAACTGTAAAATCAAGATGATTTAAATAGGAAGAAAATAGTGTGCATTCAAAACAAATGATAACGATCTGGAGGTTCTCAACTGACAATAAATTGAAACCAATGTCACAATACACTGTATTTGTTGTCATATATTCAGTGATCATTATGGAGCCAAAATAGTGAGTTAGTCCTGCCCTGCTATAAATCTCTGCATCTTCACAGGATCATGTACGTTTCACAGAAGATGACAAAGGGTGACATAATAGTAATGTTGCCAAGTTAGTAATCCTGAACTTCAGGCTAATGTTCCGGGGAAAATAGCACCATAGCAGGATGTTGAAACTTTAATTCAATAAATATCCCGAATGAGAAACTAGCTTAAAAGTGACCATTGTCCTAAAAAACCCATCTGGTTCACTAATGCCCTTTAGGGGTTCCGGCTTACAACTAACTATAACGCAACCAATGTGGTTGACTCTTAACTTCCCTCTGAAATGGTTGAGCAAGTTATTCAGTTCAATAAATGTTAGCACATCCCATTAATGAATAAAACATGCATTGTGTCTGCACCAGTTCTCCTCATGTTATTTCCATTTTCTACATGTAACAATGTACATTCACCCTTTCTAGAAAGCAGTCTAACTCCCCGTTGAAAACCTCAAACAAATCTGTGCATCTAAGATACTGCATGAGAAAGTTTTTCCTTTTATCATAGTCATACAGAATGGAAACAGACCCTTCAGTCTAACCAGTCCATGCTAAACATAATCCTAAACAAAACCATCCACCTGCGCTTGGCCAATATCCCTCCAAACCTTTCTTATTCATGTACTTATCTAAATGTCTTTTAAACATTGTAACTGCATCCACATCCACCACTTTCTTCGGAAGTTCATTCCACATGTGAACCACTCCCTGTGCACAGGATGTGCCCCTCATGTCTTTGTTTAATTCTCTCTCCTCACATCTTAAAAATGTGTCTCCTAGTCTTGAAATCCCTAATCCCAGGGAAAAGAAAACTACCATTAACCCTATCTATATGTCTCATGATTTTATAAACTTCCATAAGGTTGCCTCTCAACCCCCTATGCTCCATCGAAAAAAGTCCCAGCCTATCCAGCCTTTCCTTATAACTCAAACCTTCCAGACCCAGCAACATTACACATTTTTGCTTCTTGTATTCAACACTTCAACTCTATGCCCTCTTGTTCTCGATGCTGTCACAAGTGGGAACTGTTTCTTCCTCTCCACTCAGCCCAGTCCAATCAGGATCCAGTTACTGTTACATGTAGAATACAATCAACAATTCTGTGAATGGCTGTGGTAACTGCAATACAAAAGGATAATGTAATCATAAAGATACAGAAGAGGACTACAATGATTGGATTGTGAGGAAAACTGAAGCTGGGTTGGGGGGAGGAGGGGGGGGGGGGGGGGTGTGAGGTGGAATGAAGAATGCAGGACTAATCAGCTGAAGCAGTAGTCCAGTGAGTGAATCTGTGGAACCATCTCTCCAGAGGTGGAAGCAGTCGATATTGATTCATTCAAATGCAAAGAGCAGAGATTTCTTTCAGGAAGCAATATTTTGGAAATCAATGATATAGTAAGTGTAACAAAAGCAAAATGCTGCAGATGCTGGAAATTTGCAATCAAAAACAGAAAGCACTGGGGAAATTTAATATTCAACATTAAATTTAGCTTCAGAACGAATAGCATCATACAGGTCCTGAAGTGTTAACTTTGTTACTCTCTTCACAGAACCAGCCAGGCTTGCTGACTTCTGCTTTAATATTATAGGGAATAAGTGCAGGTTGTTTGCAAGGAACAGGTAGCTCCGAATGTACAGTGCCCAAAGTATCATAAATTAGGGGCATCTTTGCATCATGTTTGGGTCTACTGTTCACTAATTATATGTACAGCATTGACACAGACCCTTCGATCACATTGTATTCTGAGGTAACCTTCTTTGCTGTCCACCACACCACCAATTTGGCGTCATCTGCAAATTTACTAACCATACCTCTTATATTCACATCCAAATCATTTGTATAGATGACAAAAAGCAGTGGACCTTGCACTAATCCCTGTACACCACTGGTCATTGACCTCCAGTCCAAAATGCATCCCTCTACCACCAGCCTCTGCGTTCTATGAAGGTCGAAGACAAACTCAAGATTGGGGCCTCAAGTATTTCTGGGAAAGAGATAGGTGAGTGAATCACGACATCTTCCACTCCTCACGACAAAAAGGCCGAGAATATTGACTCCCCTAGAAAGTTAACAAAGTGTGGAGCTGGAAAAACCCTGCAGGTAAAGCAGCGGAGGAGCAGGGGAGGTCAGGACTTGGAAAGGCAACTCTCTCCAGCTCTGCTGATGCTGCTTGATCTGCTGTGCTTTTCCTAGCTCCACACTTTATCCACTCTGACGTTTCAGCATCTGCAGTCCTCACTATCTCCAACTTCCTAAGGGTGCCACAGTTTACACTGCATGAGAAAAGGGGGTCGATTAGTTGGCAAGTCAAACAGGATTATTCTAGGTGTTGCCATGGAGAATGTAGCAGGGTAAAAACAGTGGCTGCAGATGCTGGAAACCAGATTTTGGATTAGTGATGCTGGAAGAGCACAGCAGTTCAGGCAGCAACCCAGGAGTAGTAAAATCGACGTTTCGGGCAAAAGCTTTTGATGAAGGGCTTTTGCTCGAAACGTCGATTTTACTGCTCTTGGGAGGTTGCCTGAACTGCTGTGCTCTTCCAGCACCACTAATCCAGAATGGAGAATGTAGCAGGCTATTGTTCTACATTTTGTGCTGAATTCCAGAATGTAACAATGTCAGCACATGTTCCTTTCACTTCAGAGTCAGGTCCCTGTCAGTGAATTTGTGTAACTTCCAATAAGCACAGGTCATAGAGTCATAGAGATGTACAGCATGGAAATAGACCCTTCGGTCCAACCCGTCCATGCCAGCACTTGGTCCATATCCCTCCAAACCCTTCCTATTCATATACCCATCCAAATGCTTCTTAAATGTTGCAGTTGTACCAGCCTCCACCACATCTTCTGGCACCTCATTCCATAGACGTACCACCCTCTGCGTGAAAAAGTTGCCCCTTAGGTCTCTTTTATATCTTTCCCCTCTCACCCTAAACCTATGCCCTCTAGTTCTGGACTCTCCGACCCCAGGGAAAAGACTTTGTCTATTTATCCTATCCATGCCCCTCATAATTTTGTGGAACTCTATAAGGTCACCCCTCAGCCTCCGACGCTCCAGGAAAACAGCTCCAGCCCGTTCAGCCTCTCCCTGTAGCTCAGAACCCTCCAACCCTGGCAACATCCTTGTAAACCTTTTCTGAACCCTTTCAAGTTTCACATCTTTCCGATAGGAAGGAGACCAGAATTGCACGCAATATTCCAACAGTGGCCTAACCAATGCCCTGTACAGCCGCAACATGATCTCCCAACACCTGTACTCAATACTCTGACCAATAAAGCAAAGCAAACCAAACGCCTTCTTCACTATCCTATCTACCCGAGACTCCACTTTCAAGGAGCTATGAACCTGCACTCCAAGATCTCTTTGTTCAGCAACACTCCCTCGGACATTACCATTAAGTGTATAAGTCCTGCTAAGATTTGCTTTCCCAAAATGCAGCACC
>NC_057718.1:9963465-9998341 GCF_004010195.1 Chiloscyllium plagiosum | reverse complement strand
TTGCAAAAGCTATCTCATGTCCCCGTTTTGCCCTCCTGATTTCCCTAAGTATACTCCTACTGCCTTTATACTCTTCTAAGGATTCACTCGATCTATCCTGTCTATACTAGACATATGCTTCCTTCTTTTTCTTAACCAAACCCTCAATTTCTTTAGTCATCCAGCAAATTGCATTGTAAGCCTGAATGATCATCTTAAATTAAATTAGGCATTAACATGATTCTTGACAGAGATGGACCTTGACCTTTACTCATCCAGCGGCCCTAACTCAGTGCTGGATAGTCAGCTGTAAATGTTCGCTCTCATCTTCCCCAGTACAATGGGTCAAACTGTCTGTCATGAGCTTTGGAGCCATGCACTATGAGGAAGTAACCATTCTCCCTATGGTCAAGGTACTTAAGCCAGAATTATATAACCCTCGGGACAGGGTTTCACCAAGAGGCAACACGTGCGGTAGTGTTAAGATCGTTTAGTAGCTCAGAGATATTCCGGTGGTATTCTAGACTTCTCCACACGACATATCAGTCTAATAGAAGATGTGCCCAACCCAACCTTAAATCCCTTAAATACCTTCAGCAGTGGCTGAATATCTCACGGGGTGAGTGAAGAAGTTCTACAGCTGGAGATATCTGTCATATTACAAAGCTTCCACTGCGGTACTCTATTTATAAGCTGATAAGCAGCAAGTTTTCAACCAAATTGAACATGTATTTCAGTTGTTTCATCGCACTGAACCTCAGTATTGATATGCTTTCCTCACCACATTCTCCCCATAATGTTTCACAGCGTAAAAGAGATTGAGCCTGAAATTCCTTGACGTACATCACAGAGGAGGACTACATAGCCTTTCCCTGTTCTGTACTTTGCACTCTTACAAGTAATCAGTGTAATAGCTTGTCCTTGATGGTTTATGGTTAAGGTGCGGTGGCTTTGTCTGAACAGTGTATGGGAAGTGCTGTATTCCTTTATAAATCCTGAGATATGCAAATTGAGCTTCTCCTTTCAGAAGCCTCAATGTCGCCCCTCGGCAGACGTGGGTACTGCAGATGCTAGAGATTAGAGTCAAAATTAGAGTGGTGCTGGAAAACCACAGCAGTCCCTGTTGCAATGTAGAAAATGAAGGTATCAATGTGCACAGTGGAATGAAATAATGGCCAGTAATTGTGCTCTTTTAAGAGAACAATATTAGTGAGGATGCCAGGGGGATTTTCTCTGCTTTTCATTTAAGTAGCATTATGGGACATTTTACATCTATTTGAAACATCAGATAGGATCATCGTGCCAAAAGATAGCACTCCCTCCACACTGCATTATAGAACAGAGGGACCTAGGGGCTCTGATACATAATTCTTTGAAGTTTGCATCACATATAGATAATGCCATTAAAAAAGCATTTGGCATGCCTGCCTTCATTGCTCAGTGTTTGAATTAGGAGTTGGGAAGTCTTGTTGAGGTTGTACAGGACATTGATGAGCTTCTTCTGGAATACTGGGTCCAGTTCTGTTCACCCTGAAATAGGAAGAATCTTATTAAGCTAGACAGGGCTCAGAAGAGATTTACCAGGATGTTGCCAGGTATGGAAAGTTTGAGTTGTAAAGAAAGGCTAGGACTTTTTTCACTGGAGTGTAGGAGGTTGCAAGGTGACTTTATAGAAGTATATAAAGCAATGAGGGGTATAGATAGGGTCAATGGCAGTTGTCTTTTCCCTAGGGTGGGGGATTTCAAGGCTAGGGGCACAGTTTTAAGGTGAGCGGAGAGAGATTTTAAAAAGACATAAGGGGCAATTTTTTTTACACAGAGGGAAGTTTGCATGCGAAATGAACTTCCTGAGGAAGTGGTGGGTGTGGGTACAGTTACAATGGTTAAAAGACATTTGGATAAATACGATAACAGGAAAGGGTTGGAGGGATATGGCCCAGAAGCAGGCAGGTGGGACTAGCTTTGTTTGGGATTATGGTTGGTGTGGACTGGTTGGACCAAAGGGTCTGTTTCCATGCTGTACGACTGAGTATGAACACTTGCCTTAACTATGCGTTCAAATCTCGTCAGTGAGATTCAAACTCACATTCTGCCGACCAAGTTGAGAGGGTCATCCATCGAGCCACAGCCAGACACCTGCTGGGTTTGGCTCTGATCCCCCATCGCTTAGGACAAACACTGCACTGAGAACCCAGCACAGCACGTTTGGAGGTTGTTTAGGCTAAAGCTTTGTGCAGGTTCAGCTGACAGCGTCACTCTATGACGGAGTAAAGATATCGGGTCAGGATTTATCCATCTTATCCATCAGTTCCGCTGTCCTCTCTGTGTGTGCGCCAGGCGTTTAAAAAGGCAAGAGAGATATATTATGACATTATCATTGTGTGACAGGTAGCAACAGAATGCAAGGTTATCAATTATTTACTGAGAAGAAATAGAACCAGCTGTGCGACAACGAGCAATCGATGCCCCATCCTAGGTATTACTGAACAAAAACAATTGTCAAATATTTCCATCAGGACATCATGGTAAGAATTCAAAATCTCAAAGGGAACATCAAATTACAATTACATCAGAGGTGATTGGTTGGAAAGTAGAATTTGATTGGTTGGAGGTGTTTCCGTGAGAAGTTAACTGCCAAGCCCCTGATTACATTCAAACAAGACATGTCAATTCTGATTGGTTGAGGCATTGCAAGAGATACTTTTATCAGTAACATTCAATTTCTGGAGTAACTCCAAAACAATGGGAACCACTGAGCTCTTGTTAATAGTTGTAAACTTTTTACAGCATGAAAAGAGGCCCTTCAGCCATTGTGTCTGCACTAGTGGCATTTTCCACTTTCTTGGCTGCAGTTTAGTATGCAGAGGGATTTTTTTTTATTTAACTCATTTTTCTAATCAACCTGTTCAGAGATGTTATGTTACACCACTGGCACAGGTGGGACTTGAACCTGGGTCTCCCGGTACAGGGATAGGGAATCTACCTCCATGCCACAAAAGGACCTAAAAGCTGAGGCATTTCAAGTGCTCATTGGGTGGCGCAACCTCTGATGAGTTAACCAGATTAATATCTGGATGCTACTGACCAGAAAAAAAGTTTAGATGGGATGTCAGTGTTAGATGTGATCCAGAACAGTTGCAGAGGACTGGGTTAGGGAAGGTGGCTCTGTCTGCAGTTCCCGGACCTTGAAATAATGTCAGACGACAAAGTCTATTCAGCTCATCCAGAAAACCGCTAGAATGCCTCCCAACTGCCGCAAATACGATGCCAGGAATTTAGCCAACACCACTCCACCTGAAAAGCCATTATTCTGTGCAAACGACGTTCTGAAATGATTTAAAGCACTTTGTGACATCCTGCACTTAGGAAAGGTGATATATAAATGCAATATGACATTACTGATAACTATTAGAAAGTCAAAAAAAAGCTATCCAATTGATCTGGAGTGAAGTTCAAAAGAAAGCACAACTTATCTCGATATCAGATGACAATAGAAAGCAACTCTAAACATTGGGGAAGCAGCTTCACAAATGGGAAGGAGTGTTGGCTGGTATTTCACTCCATTGATGAATGAGGAAATCCAAAACAAATCTCCCTGCAAGTGGCAGAGCATTGCAAATTCCACATAAGGCACTCGTCAGACCACAATTAGAATACTGTAAACAATTTTGGGCCCATGATCTCAGGAAAGTTCTACTGGTATTAGAGACAGAAATCACAGGATATAGGGAATAGGCAGGGAAATGGAGATTTACCAGATTCATCTGAATGGCAGTGAGATTGGATGGGCATAATGGCCTAATTCTACTCCCATATCCTTTGTTATGCTCATTCCTTCAGGCTGTGAGAATTTCTTGGTTTCACTGAGGGTTAGAACTAAATGCCTTGGGCATTGAAATTGAGCTTTTTACGACTGCAAGAAATCTCAAAAACTCTTTGCAACCCATGAGATACGCATCCTATGGGAAACACAGCAGCCAATCTACACACACAAAGACTGAAGTGATAATGGCTACCTAATCTATTTTTTTGTGATGTGACTGTGGGATTAAATATAGGCTGGGAAAATTCCCTCCTCCTCTTCAGGTGGCGAGGTACAGCCCTGGTTTAATCTCAATCTGACAGGTAGCACCTCTGAGTGCCAAATTTTCTCAAAAACTAACTGGAGATGCAATGTTTTTCAGAGGGTCAGTGCAGACTTGTTAGGCCAAATGGCCTCTACCTGTACTGTTGAGATTCATTGATTCTAAGGAGACAGCAAAGGTGCCACTGAAGTTTTAGATGTTGCATGAGTAATGCCAACACAAGACCCTGGGCATCACACAGTGGCACAGGGTCACCAATGAGAAAGTCCTACAGAAGACAGGTCTGAGGTAACTAAGAGATACTGTGATGTGAAACGACCGATGCTAACTGGACATGTCCTTTTCCTCTGCCTCTGTCCAGATACACTCGGCTGGAGTGGCAAAGGGTCAGTCACCAGGCAAAGAAAGAAGCTGGGTTGGTCAGGAAAGTCCAGGCAAATTGGTAAGGCCACATTGGAGGTAACAAGTACAATTCTACCCTGCTTTAGGAAGGATGTTATTAAACTAGAAAGACAGCAAAAAAAATTTATACAGCTGTTACTGAGATTAGAAGGTTTGAGTTAAAAGGACAGGCTGGTTAGGCTGGGACATTTTTCTCTTAAGCATTGGAGATTTAGGGGTGACCTTATAGAGGTTTATAAAATCATGAGGGGCATAGATAAGGTGAATAGCCACGGTCTTTTCTCAAAGGATGGGGGGTCCAAAAATAAAGCACATAGGTTTTACATGAAGGGGGAAAGATTTAAAAGGAATATGAGGGGTAACTTTTTCACCTAGAGAGTGATGTATTTATGGAATCAATTGCCAGAGGAAGTGTAGAGGTGGGTACAATTACAACATTTAAAAGACATTTGGATAGGTATGTGGACAGGAAAAGTTTAAAGGGAAATGGGTCAAACAGAGGCATATGGGACTAGTTCAGTTTGGTAAACTAGGTCAGTATTGACAAGTTGGGCCGAAGGGTTTGTTTCTGTGCTCTATGACCTCTAAGAACAGCACACCATGTGTACTGGAATGAAAGAGAAGGCAATGGATTAGGTTGGTGCAGGAGACTTGCTGCTGATAGACTTTGTCCCACAGGTCTTGATGGGCTGCAGCATTTGCATCTATAACAATTCCTCAAATCATTAGGAGACTCTGGGGTATGGGTGGGGGAGCAAACCAAAGGGCGTAATCTTATGGGATTTACCTCTCATGGGCCCAGGGATCCCCTAAAGGACTTACCTGCCGCCCGCCACATCCTATTATCCCTCCGGCCGTGACGGGTCAAACAGCGATGGGTGGGGGTGGGATGGGGAGGCATTGGGGACCTCAATAGAAAAAGGCCACCTGCTACCACCCATGCCCATAAAATTGGGGGCAGGTGAGTAGGCAGTGGGCAGGCTGCAAGCTTCATTTTACCCAATCACCCCCATTTCCAATAAAGGGGAGTGCAGGGGTGGAGGCAAATGTGTAAAATTCCCTCCGACGCCTTTGTTGCTGGAATAAAAACCAACCTGCTTTCCAATTCAGACCAGAGTACAACCTGGTACTCAGCACACATGGAATCTGAGGAATGTTATGAAGAATCTCTGCTCTCTACAAACAACCATTTGATGGGATGTAAACAAATCCCTTTCTATTCTCGCGCCCAAGACTACAACCCTTCCCTGCACACAGCAGCAAAAAATATCAGACTCCTTTTTACTTCACATTGAACCTGGAACCGTGCAGGCCTGTTGCCACTTTATGCTCCTGTGCCTTGTGTCGAGAAGCAACTGTGCCTGGGATAGTAACCGGAGACAAGGGATGTTGGGATTGGGATGGGAAGGGGGAGGTAACGAGGATCTATTGCTTAACACGAATCCACACAACTTCTGCAGCATCCAATTTGACAACGTGCCACAGAAAATCAGGCCATCATATCTTCGGAACCCAGTGTGAAGTTAACTGGTGTTTACCTTGGAGATGGCGCAGTGCAGATTTACCAGAATAGGACCTGAAGTGAGAGACTAGAGTTCTGTTAGGAATCTGAAAGGGCTGGGATCAGAGATCTTTTCCAACTCAATTTTAAAAACTGGCATCATCACTGCAACTTGGGACAAGTATCAGCCAAATATACTTTACCCATGATCTTTGCTTCAAAGCCAAACTAAGGCCAAAGCCAGGCACGTCCTCTGGCATTATTTCAGGGGAAAAAGAAAGGGATTTCATGCTGTTGTCTTGCCTCAACCAATCTCAATTAAAAACAGATGATATGGGTTGCGGGTCATGGGAGCTTGCTGTGCACAGATTGACTGAAGTATTTTCTACATTTACAACAGTGACCACACTTTGGAAGTATTTCTTTAGCTGTGGAACATTCTGGGACATGCTAAGGTTGCAAAAGGAGTGTAAAAAATGCAGGTTTTTCCTTCCTGGGGTTCCCACTCAGTGAACCCTGGGGAAGTGTGTGGGTGGGGAGGAGGCAGGCTTGGGAAGGAGACAAGTGGTTGCTGTGTCTCTGGCCCCAGAAGGGTGCAATGGGCAACGGAGGGTCAGAGTTCACTGCAGCATCAGTGAGTTAGTAAAAGGGCAGAAATAAGGTGGTGGGGAGACAAGGAACGGGAGAGGAGGAAGGAGATGTGAGTAAAACAGTAACAAATATAAACCAATCCTGTTTAGCGCGTGCACTCAGGAAACAGACCTCACAGATCGAATAGGCTGACATGGCAAGCTTATGTAAAATATTATACCGTCTTGCACTTTATACACACAAGCTATTAACAGCACAGATTGCAGCAACGAGTACGTTCACCACCGATTCAAAGACAATCCCCAGTGAAAAGAAAGCCCATCTTAACACCGTAACTCAAAGAATAAACACAGATTTCAAGGAGCTGAAAAAGATTAAATCCCCTCCTGCGATCTCTCTCTCACACAACCCAACAATCTAGATGCCTGAATAAAACAGGTTCGTGGAGTTATAATACCTTTCTCCATTTTAAGAAAAAAAAACTCTCTCACACACACACAAAAGTATTCTGAGCCCAATGTCAGCAACACCTGTTTCCCAGCGACTGGTTCAGAAAAGTTTCCAGGAAGGCTTCCAGAGGTCATATTGATCCTGTTAAGAGCCCAGTAGAATTTTTTTTTAAAAACTTAGAAACAGAGCTAAAAAGAAGGTTAAACTCCGCAATGTGGTTACCTTTCAGGCAGAACATCTTGGAGGCATTTTGAAGAGACTGGTAGCAGAGTTGCTGGTCTGTTGGTGGTGATCTGTTGAGGGGTGAGGGAGGGCTCAAGCACTCTGATCAAGTTCACTCAATGCACCAAGAGACTATTACAAGAACATAGTCCAAACCAGCTGCACTGCTGTCTGTCCCCCTTGAAGCTCACACCCACTATTGTTTGAAAGCCTGAGGGATGGGATGGAATGAATTGGGGTGTGGAGCGGGGGCAGTTTAAATTGGCGAGTCTGTGTTCAGCCTATCTGCTTTCCTTTTAGTGCTATTAATGAAATGTACTCCTCCTCCACGTCAGTGCTTTAACACAGAAAGATTTTCTGGGAGCCAGCACTCCCACCTTAGCTCAATTCGCCCTTATGATAACAGAAATTGCTTGCCTTTATTTCAGATTTACAGCATGTGCAGCATTTGGCTGTTGGATCTGCCCACTCAGACGGTCCATCCCCTCCCACAGCTTGGTGACCTGACATTCGGTTTAGTTCTAGGAGTCAAGGGATAAATACTGAACAGGACACTAGGGAAAACTGCGCTGTGCTTCCCAAAATAGTGCCAGTTGGATTCTTCAATGTCCACCTGAAGGGGAACAGACAGGGCTATTGTTTAAGGCCAGATCAGAAAGATAACATCTCTGACAGTGTGGCACTCCCCCAGTACGGCACTGAGTCAGGCAGCCTGGGTTGTCTCTGCAGTAAATTCAGACCCAGAGAGGCATGGATTACTCTATCAGCATCTGTCTTTATTCAACATCCATGCGCATTGTCCTTCCTAATCTCTAGGATTAGGAGTGGGAAACTTGGATGATTTAGTTTTCTCTCTCTATCCCAGAGTTCAATTCCAGACCCTTCCCTCCTCTTGCCTTACCAACTACAGGTTCATCTTCAAAGAGTCTTAACTCGGAGATCAAGGATTGAACCAGAGACCTTTGAACTCTGCAAGGTACAAAAGGACAGCGACTTGCATTTTACTTAACATTTCCCCAAAAGAAAAGCTGCCCTCACAGAGTCTTCGGTTATTGAGATCCACAGCAAACTCGATGGACCAGGGAAAGTGGGAATAAAAGTTTGCAATTAGGAAAAAACAGACACAGGGGAGCTAGCGGAGAGAGTACTTGGAGAAACTATCAAGGTGGTGAGCTTTGTAAAGAGGCCCAAGAAGTTGGAAGTAGGAATTCCAGATAGCAGGACCTAGATGGCTCTGAATAGAATGGTTGGTGATGAGGGGAATGCGGAGACCAGAATCAAAGGAACAGGAAGCCCATTCTGAGAAACTGAAGTTGGGATTGGTTTTGCAAGTAGTTACTGAAGCAGAAATGGCCCAAGGCTCAGAGGGATTTCGAGATAATCTCAAGTTTCAGATTGCAGAAGAAAAACCAATGGGTGAGGGTAATGAGTCTATAGTCTGGGTAAGGAGATGATGTGAGCTACAATCGAGGAATATTGAGGGGAAGAAGGGTAAACCAACAACTTGTAGTGCAGAGAAAATAGTTTCCAAGCTCACTGGCTATACCCAAGATCAGGAGCTGGCCATTCAGCCCTTCAAATCCAAACCAGACATACAATCAGGTCTTGAGGGATTTGTACTTCAACTGTTTGTCCACCTTTGATTATTAACCCCTCATTACCCTGACCCAACAAAAATTGATCAACCTTTAATCAGCAAAAGGCATCTTCAGAAGAAACTCTTCAATGACTTGGACCTTGATGCTGGATATTTTCAATCCACATTATGTTCCTACCTGGAGACCTCCCAATGCTGCAACGTAGTCTCAACAATTGTGTCTTACAAGTGCAATCCGTACCTTAATTGCTTGCAAACAGATTTTAAGAAACTCCATCTCAACCCATCGTTGAGGTTAACACAATTTCTCCATACAATCTTTGACAGAGAAAGCTGGAAGTATGTAACTAGTTGTGGATTGGGCTATACATAAGATGCAGGAACAGGAGTCAGCAATTCAGCCTCCCGAAACTGCTTCACCATTTATTGTTTTTTCCAGGACCGAATCAAGGCAAAGTTAGTTAAATTTCTGTCGGGGTTATGAAAGTGAATAAGGGTTGTACATTTAAAACAGAAATGAGGAGGAATTTCTTCCCTAATGGCGGTAAACCTGCAGAATTCTTTGCTGCAGAGGGCTGAGGCTGGGTCAATATGTTTATTCAAGGTTGAGACAGACAGATTTTTAAATCGGGAAGGGAAAAGGTGGGAAAGTGGAGTTGAAGGCTATAAAATCAGCCACGATCTCATCGAATGGTGGAGCACTCGATGGGCTGAATGGCCTACCTTTGCTCCTATCTCTCAAGGTATGGCCACAACAGATAGCCATGATTTCAGTGAATAGTTGAAGCAGGCTGAAGAGGTCTACTTCTGCTTCTATGACACTCTAGGCTTAAAATGCTGCCTCCAGGTTAGTTAACTATTTTAAAATCATTAGAGTTATGTCGGATGCTGATTTATATTGGCCTAGGTGGGTTGTAGGGGTGGAGGGGTAGAGGGCTAGGCTCTGTGGAAACCATGCAAACAGACTCTGTTCCACAGTGTCATTAACAATGGCTTGGGACCCTCCCACGGTCCGGAATGTAAGGTAGGAAGTTTGAGAATCCACACCCCACTTTTGCCTTCCACTTGACTGCTGACCTGTACATATAGTCCACTGGCATCATTAAAAAAAACAAAATGGGTTTGAGATGGGACCTGCCCAAAGACATGGGGTGGGGGTTTTGCTCTAAGGATGCTCACTGAGAAGAGTACCTCACTGAATCCAGGATACAGTGTACTCTATCTGGGAGCCAGGTTAGGGTCCAGGTACCCACTACCATTTATAATATGGACTTTCAAGCTTACACTTGCTGCAAACTGGGAGCCCAGCCTCGCAGTGACAAAACCAGGTCAAACTCTGACGGGATAAGGAGATTCGGTTTCCAGAGGCACCTTCGCAGCTGCTCAGTGAAGCAGGCTTTTGAGCTGTTAGTTATTATTCACCCCACACGTCCTCTCCTTCCTCTGGCACTGCTCCAGCTTAATGGCCAATGGTGCAGTCGCAATGTTCCAGCTCTCTGGCACTCCCTCTGCCTTGCTACCTCCCCAGCCCTTTCACAGCCTTGCTCTTTGATCATGACCCGATCCTCTCTGCAGTTGACTCCACTTTTCCTTCCAGTATTTCTTTGCAGCTCTAACACACTGTCCTTTGAGGCAGTTGCCTGGGTGTGGGCAGCCGTCTGACATTGCAAACTACTACATTAATTCCAGACCATTCTCTATAAATATATCTCTATTAAAGTTAAAATGGAGTTACTCTCCCAAATACCACAACTCAACAGCAAATCACCACTGAGACTGATGTTTTCAAAACCTCAATGTATTTTTGAACTGTCCACAACCAGAATTATTCTGATGTTGTTGACAGTACTGTTGCCTCAGAGTCAGGAGATTTGCATTCCAGTTCTAACTCATTTTGCTACAATAATATAGGTCAACCTTTCATTGAAGCACAGAAGGTGCGCTGTCTGATAGAAACATAGAATATAGGCGCAGTAGCAGGCCATTCGGCCCTTCGATCCTGCACCACCATTCAATGTGATCATGGCTGATTACGCAATCCCAGTATCCCATTCCCGCTTTCCCTCCATAACCCCGTGATCCCTTTACCTGCAAGGGCCATGTCCAGCTCCCTCTTGAATGTATCTAATGAACTGGCCCCAACAGCTTCCTGTGGGAGAAAATTCCACAGGTTCACAACTCTCTGAATGAAGAAGTTCTTCCTCATCTCAGTCCTGAATGGCTTACCCCTTATTCTTACACTGTGACCCCTAGTTCTGGACTTCCCCAACATTGGGAACATGCTTCTCGTATCGAGTCTGTCCATTCCCATCAGAATTTTATTTGTTTCCATAAGATCTCCCCTCATTTTTCTAAATTCCAGCAACTACAAGCCCAATAGATCCACATGTCAATCCTGCCATCCCAGGAATCAGTCTGGTGAACCTTCGCTGGACTCCCTCAATAGCGAGAATGTCCTTCCTCAGATTTGAAGACCAAAATTGCACACAATACTCAAGTTTTTGGATGTGGGCCAAGATGCCTGGTGCATGTTAAAGATCCCAACACATCATCTGAGTTGGAGTGTGAAATTTTCCCAGTATCCAGAGCCCTGAATCGACACTGACCTGAAAATCATTCCCTTAATGGACTCCACCAGAACTTTTATTCATTTCTTTATTAATTGTGGGATCTTTTTCTGCACAAACTGGGCAACATAACAAGTTTTTGTATTTCTAAACTATTAGATACAGTGCACAAAACTTTTCCACATTTCAAAACGCTAGAATTTTCAACAGAACAAGTTTCATCCCCAGTATCGCGTCAATATGTTCTTTAGAGGAGTTTACAGAGAGCTCTGGCATTCAGTGTTTAAACAGGCTCAAGACACTCCTTCACTTCTAATAATTGGTTAAATGCCTTTTGGAAAGTGAATGTCAATTCTTAAATATATCATGAATGTGGCTTGGTAGAGAAGTCTAAATCAGTGAGTGTATGAGGTGGATAATTTATTGCAATTTATATCTACTTTTAGCAACTTTCAATTGAGGTTTTTGGAGGCAGGGCACTGTCTCTGGATCCAGACAGACTGCCAATGGGTTACTAAAAATACACACTTATAAAACAGCCACAAAATGGAGCAACACTCTACTGAGATGTTCATGGACTCCTTTGTTTCAATGGGCAGCATCACCCAAGACCAATTACCTTCCTTAAGCAGTTTCTGCAATGCAATTGAAGGCAAATAGAGTGCTGAGCCACCTGTCAGACATAGACCATAAGATGAGAAGATACGGCAGCCGAATTAGGCCATTCGGCCCACTGAGTCTGCACTGCCATTCAATCAATGGCTGATCTGCTTCTCAGCCCCATTCTCCTGCTTTCTCCCCTTACTAATCAAGGATCCATCTCTATCTTAAAAACAATCAATGACTTGGCCTCCACAGCCCTCTGTGGCAACGTGTTCCATAGATTCACCACCCTCAAGTTGAAGAAATTCCTGCTCACTTTAGTTCTGAAGGATCATCCCTCCCTTAGGCTGTGCCCTTGGGTTCTAATCTCTCCTGTGGAAGCATCTTCATCACGTCCACTCCAACCAGGCCTCTTCGTGTTCTGCAAATTTCAATGAGATCCCTCCTCAACCTTCTAAATTGCATCGGGTACAGGCCCACAGTCCTCAACCACTCCTCATATGACAAGCCCTTCATCCCTGGGATCATTCTTGTAAACCTCCTCCAGACTCCTTCGAATGACAGCATATCCTTTCTTGGATATGGGGCCCAAAACTGCTCACAATATTCCAAATGGGGTCTAACCAGAACCTTATACAGCCTAAGCAATACAGGGATGTACTCTTGAAATGAATGGTAACTTTGCATTTTCCTTCCTAACTGAACCTCCATGCTTACCCTAAAAGAATCCTGACCTAGGACTCCTAAATCCCTTTGTGCTTCAGATTTCCCAAGCCTTTCCCCATTTAAAAAAAATGTCTGCAGCTCTATTCTTCCTACCAAAGTGCATACATCACACTTCCCAAGCCAGATGAATGAAGTGTGATTCTGGTCACCAATTCTTGACAATAACTTTATTTACAGAATGCAGCATTGCATATGCCTGCATTTTTTTCCCATGTCTCAGCAGCCTCTCTTTATATTATTTTAAATAAACCAAATCAAACTAAATTGAATCAACTAAATCAAATCAAATCATACTCACACCTGGCAGCCAATTCTAGGTGCACTGTAATCAGTCTCTCTATGCGATTTCAAAATAAACAAATTGAACCAAATTAAAAGGATGAGAGCCTCTCAAAGGGACACTTTAACTAAGGTCTCAGAGGGAAGTCAAATTTAAATCAAAGTCTCAATTGGCAGCCACTTCAAGGTGAAATGCAATCAATCAATATCTTATTTCTTTTACATTAAATTATTTTTAATCAACCAGTTTGGTCATGCTCAGAGCACAATGACCACCTGTCCGAGCAGCTGCTGAGCAAACCGTGGAGTCGGACAAGTGCATACCCTCTTTGTTTCTCAGGATGATGCCCAACAGTTACACTGCTGTGTCTGGGGGCACTACTGTGCTGCCAGTTGTGGTGGAACAGCCCAGTGTGGATGCTTCCCTTTCCTGAATTGAGGCTTTGATTTAGAAGGAAGTGCATGTAACATACAGAACACAAGGTGAACAGTTTGGATGGTGCCATCGGTGGGGAAAGCCACCAGCAGCAGTCCAACTCAATTGTAGTTCACCTTCCAATTGCTGTCTCTTGTCTATTCTAACCTTGCAGTGAAGGTTGTATAGTGGAGGCTGTCTAATGGAGGTAACAAAAAAATTAACTTTAAAGTATAAAATGCAAAGCCTCTCAAGTTTCCAGATCATGCCAAAATAGGAGATAAATATGAAATTAAATGGTCCTTGTGAATCTTGCTGGAAAAAGATGTTGCTGAAGCTTTTTATATCATCAGGACAAATGCAAGAATGCCAAATTACAAACCATCACAATTTACATTACTTGTAAAAATGTGCTGACTGGTTAGCAAGTCAATTCTGATTGGCTGAGGACTTGTCATGGAAAAAGTAAACAGGGAGACATAGAAAAGCAGGAACAAGAGTTGGCCATTCAGCCCTTCCATTCTGTTCTGTTATTCAATATGATTATGGCTGATCACCCAACTCAGTCCCTCGTTCTTGCTTTTCCCCACATGTTTTGATGCCTTTAGTCCTAAGGACTACATCTAACTCCTCCTTGAAAGCATTCAATGTTTGGCCTCAACCACTTTCTGTGGCAGAGTCCCATGGCCTAGGTTCGGGTCCCACCTGTCCCACAGGTGTGTCAACACGTTCATTAAAATATCTAATCAGATCCCTGAAATATAGGCTCCCCAAGCTCTCAGGTAATTCAGTTTGATTATGTTTCACCTGTTTGCAGAGCATAGATTCCTATGTACAACGCTGCTCTTGATAAGCACAGATGGGCCATGTTACAAGATCGATTGATTATCTTAAATGGATTCTGGATTAGTGGTGCTGGAAGAGCACAGCAGTTCAGGCAGCATCCAAGGATGCTGCCTGAACTGCTGTGCTCTTCCAGCACCACTAATCCAGAATCTGGTTTCCAGCATCTGCAGTCATTGTTTTTACCCCTATCTTAAATGGATTGTTAGTGCAGCTACCAGCACACCCAGGATTTATTTTGCTCATCATTTTGTGAATGTTTGGGTCACCATTTTCCTGCTTTATTTTTCTGAGGAAGGATGCTCTTGCTCCTGAGGGAGTGCAGCAAAGGTTTACCAGGCTGATTCCGGGGATGATGGGACAGACGTATGAAGAGGGATTGACTAGGTTAGGACTAGGTTTGCTGGATTCAGATGAGTGAGGGTGGCGGGGCGGGTGGGAATCTCATAGAGACTTAAAATTTTAACAGGCCTAGACAGGCTGGATCCAGGGAGGATATTTCTGATGGGGGTCTGTCCAAAACCAGTGGGTCACAGTCTGAGGGTTCAGGGTGAACCACTTAGGATGGAGACGAGGAGACATTTCTTCATCCAAAGAGGGGTGAGTCTGTGGAATTCAATACCACAGGAAGTAATTGATGCCAAAACATTGAATGTATTCAAAGGTGGCTAGATATAGCACTTTGGGGCAAATGGGTTCAAAGGTTATGGGAAAAAAGCAGAATGAGGCTATTGAGTTGGACAATCAGCCATCATCATAATAAAAGGGCCAAATGGCCTCTTTCTATTTTCTACGTTTCCATGTCCTACAAAGGTAAGGTACCATCTTCTTCATATGTTAATAGCGAGTTGATACAATACAGTAACGTGCTGGGTCTTCTGACAGCTGTTGAGGAATAACTGCATTGGTGTGGCACTGGAATCACGTGTGGGTCTTGACTTGGTAAAGGACAGCCAATTTCCTTCTCCAAAGGACCACTTGGGTCTCTATGACAAACTGACATTCTGACTGACAGATTGTTTAAACTGAATTCGGAGTCTCGTGGTGGGATCTGATCACATGACTTGCAGGCCTCTACATTACCATCCCAATAATGTAAATATAACACTCAAAATTACACAAGTGAACTAGATTTATTCCTAAAGATCAGGTGAGTTCAAATAGTGGAATAGTCCGCATTACCTGTATGTTCATCAGTTTATACCTGACCACCACCTTCCCTCTTCCATCTCCCAAACCAGTCCCCCAAACTCCTAATTCTGTCAAAAATTCTAAACTCCTTGCATGTCCCCAGACAAATCTGACCTTCTAGCCCAATTCACTCTCTAATTTTAAAAAAATTAACCTATTTTCCTAATGAACCTGCTCAGAGATTTTATTACACACCTCTGAAGGAGGTGGGGCGTGAACTGAGGCCTCTCAGTTCAGGGGTAGGGACACTACCACTGTGCCACAAGAGGGCGTAATTCTCATTTTATACATGGCTTCAGGTAATTAATTAATTAAACAATGCCCCTTGCCTCTATATCTTAATTAACATGCCATTAACAATGTCCACCCGAGTGATGGCAGATTCAACTCCAGCACACACTTAGTTTTTTGGGCTCCTCTGACACAATGGTAGTGTCCCTACCTCTGGATCCAGAAGACTCACTTTCAAATCCCACCTCCACTGGAAGTGCACCATAATATATCCAAACACCTCAATTAAAATAACTACAGTTAGCTGACCTCTGCCAGGCTAAATGTTGGGAGATTAATATGCCCTCGGCTTCGGGATTCTGGGGAAAGGGAATATCACATTCTCCTAACAGATACCTCGTGACATTCCTCCGACAGGTACGTGAGCAGTCACAGGATGGGGCACAGGATTAAAATTAGACTCGAATGTGATGTTTCCTCAGTGGTACAGACAAAAACGTGGTCAAATGGCCATTTGAAAAGTGTAGGAGGAGAAAGTGAGGTCTGCAGATGCTGGAGATCAGAGCTGAAAATGTGTTGCTGGAAAAGCGCAGCAGGTCAGGCAGCATCCAGGGAACAGGAGAATCGACGTTTCGGGCATAAGCCCTTCTTCAGGAATCACTTTACCTAGACTCCATTACCTACACTTTGAAAAGTGTAGGTAATGGAGTCTAGCAGAGCACTTGTGCTGGGGATTCAGCTGGTGTTAGCTTGACATTAGTAAACTTGAGCAGAGGTGTTCTATATTTCAGCGAAGAAAGAATGATAGACTTTAGACAAACTAAAAGGCAACAACTCTTTGTTGAGTACTGACTAAAGCCACTTACTCCCACTTCTGCGGGGTAATGTTTTCACGCAGAGAGTGGTGCATGTATGGAATGAGCTGCCAGAGGAAGTGGTATATGCAGGTACAATTACAACAGTTAAAAGGCATCTAGATCGGAAGGATTCAGAGGGATATGGATCAAATGCTGACAAATGGGACTAGGTCAGATTGGGATGTCTTGATGGTGCGGACGAATTGGACCGAAGGGTTTGTTTCCATGCTGTATGACTATGTCTCACCCCTGTTATCATGCTCCTCCATGACCTCACTCCTCCCTAACTCAGTAATCTCCAACAGTCCCAAGACCCTCTGAGATATCAGTGTTTCTCTAATACTGGCCTCTTGAGCATCAGCAGTTTTAATACTCCCACCATCAGGAGCTGTGCATTTTGTTACATTGGCCCTAAGCTCAGGAATTCCAAACCGACACCACTTCATCTCTTTACCTTGCTTTCCTCCTTTAAGATGATCCTTCAAACCTACCTCTGACCAAGCTTTGGTTGCGTAGCACAATATCTCATGTGGTTCAACAGGCAAATGGCATTATGTGAAAGGCATTATAAAAATATAATTTGATGTTGTACTCCCAAGTGTCATGACCCCTCAGAATAAGACTTATGGTGGCCACAGGAGATTACTTTCTGCTTGGGTCATTCTGTCTGGAGCTTATGTAATTGTTTCCCCACTGGCTTACAGTAAGTCCTCTCCAGAGACTGTTTGTGGAAACTATCTGTATTTTGTCTGAGCTTTTCAGATCCACAGAAATACACCTCAAACAGATGACAAATAGAAATGATCCTGGTTGTTATGGTGACAGGATGTCTGAGAGGAGTGTGGCTGAGCAGAGGGGCAGGACGTGGAGAGGCAGGGGGGCATGAGGGAATGGAAGGAGAGGAGAGGATGGGTGTGGAGGGCAAAGGGAGAAACGTGACAGAGGGAGAACAACCAGTGAGGGTCACAATGATCATTTTCCCACATGGCAGACATTAGAAATGGGGGACATGCAGGGATGGTGGCATAAAGGAAAGTCAAGACGGAGGTGGAGTAGGACGCTTCAGCCAGAGCTCATCCGCTCTGTTTGGTTCTTTTTTTTTATCCCCCTCTTTGTTTTGTCTCTCTTGGTGCTTTTTTTTCTTTACTCCCAGCCTCGATGGCGAATAGAGGTGTCTCAGCCTGGTCTCTCAGAATCTTGGCCCGATCTCTCAGTGTCTGGTGATGGTGGTGTCTCTCGGCCCAGTCTCCCGGTGTCTTGTGGCGGTGGCTCAGTGTGCGAGTGGGTCCTGTCCAGTCATGTTCCGGAGGCAGCAGCAGGAAATCAGGGATATTGCCGCTTCAGCAGGAGCAGCAGCGATGGCATCACAACCCAACGCAGCCGGAGCGAGCTGTCAGGGATCTCCCCCCAACCTCCTAGAGTATATGCAGCAGCGGCATTGAGAACAGGCAGCTGAGATCTCCCAAGAATGGGATAAGCAGAAGACTCATCCAGTTCTGCTGAACCTTTAACTTAATTCCTTTATTTTACTAGTTTAAATTAAGAAGGATGTTAAACTAATATTTTATTTATTTTTCTACTTATTCTATGAAGATAATGCCGAATGTTTTACTCGGTTTCTCTTACTACTTTGTACCTAGGTTGTTTGTACCAAGGTACCTTCATACCTAGGATTGTGCTGTGTGGGGCAACGTTATATACTCCTGTACTTGAGTCCATGTGAAAAGAAAATCTAAATCTAAAATCCAGAGGGCCAGGTTAATGCTCTGGGGACAGACATTCAAATCCTGTGAAAGGTAGCTGGTGGAATTTCAATTGAACTGTTAAATCTGTCATCTAAACTGTGATCATGTCCCTACTGCTAGGGCAGAAGATCCTGGTTCAAGTCCTACCTGCCCCAGCCATGTGAACTTATAGGTTGACTAAAAATAACTAGAACTCGGGGACACAATAAGGTGTCCCCCCTAATAAGTAGGAGCTGAGGAGATGTTATTTTCTCCAGAGGATTGTAAGTCCGTGGAACTCCCTTCCCCAGAGAGGGGTGGAGGGACGGCACAATAATTGAAAATGTTTCAGGTCGAGTTACACTCTTTACTGACAAGGCGGACAGGGATAAGCAGGAAATTGGAGGCCAAGATATTATGAAATGGGGAACAGGCTTGAGGGGCCAAATGGCCCACTCCTCCTCCTAATTTGCATGTTCACACCAGCCAAAGACAACACAGCTCAGTCAAGACCACCGAGTGGACAACATCTTCTGACCTTGGATGATTCTGTGTTGATAGACCGAGCTATTCAGCTCTTGGCCTTTGACAACACACTGAGCCTGAGAGCACAGCAGCACAAGGCAATAAGGGACTGATGAACCCGTGACTCAGCCAAGGACTGGTAACTAAATGCACATTGTGCAGTGGACTTGAAGATCACTAGAAGACTGAGTTCATGGAGTAACTTTGGCAAATAATGAAATCTCTGTTTTAATGGGACCAAGTTAGATTGAAATTTCTCACAATGGATGACTTTCTTCAGCCCAGCAATTTTGTAAACCATCCTTTTAACACTGACCAGGGGAGGGGTAAGCACTGAACTGTAGACAGTGATAGTGAAGGGAGTGAACGAGCAGCAAGTGATTCGTGTGAACACAAAGTGGAATAGAACCGCCAGGCAGTCACATGTAGACAGAGAGATGGGGTGACCCTGTAGCCAGAAGACCAGAAGGAGCATGGACAGTTCCATTGTTACAACTCAAGTGATCCACCAGAAAAAATCTAGCTCTTTCAAGTGATTTTGAGTGTTACTGCGACTGTAATATCTGGTGATCACGCAATCACATTCCATCAGGGTGGTACGAGAGGCAGAATTTAGTTTAAAGACTGTGGCATCAGTAAAGTGATCATGAGGCTTTCAGGTGGTAACAGAGACCCATGTGGTTGACTGAAGTCATTGAGAGGTGGAAACCTGTTGTCTTTTACCTGGACTGGATCCATGAGACTCCAATGCTGCATGAACGCTCTTGGACTGCTATCTAAAGGTCCAGCAAGGCACTCCGTTGTATCAAACCACTATCAGCAGATGAGAATGGTACATCAGCTTTGTGGGACAAGTAGGGGAGCAAAATAAAGGCCAGCCTTGCAAAAATTTACAACATGAATTACAAAATCAATCCTGAACGGGCTAATAGCTACATACACAACCAATTTAAGATAACTGAGCTCATCATGTGGCTCCTTTATACCTGCTTGAAGCAGCAGCACACACAGGGATGTGTTCACTGCAAACAAATGTTCAAGTCGCACACCAGTTTTGATTAACCAGAAGCTTGGAGAGCCCATTGATTTCTCCAAGGCAACACCTTGACCAGAGCTCACTTGCTACCCAATCAACGCTCTATTCCCTGCAGTGCAAATTGGTGTGATCGTTTGAAATTTGGTATTCTTGCACTTGTCCTGATGAAAGCTTTAGCAATGTCTCTCTTTTCAGCAAGATTCCCCCCACAAAACAAGTTATTTTCACATTTATCTGCGATTTTGGCATCTGGAAGTGAAAGATTCTGCTTTCTGTGCTTCGAAGTTAATTTTTAAAATCTCCATTAGACAGCCTCCACCATACAACCATCACAACAAGTCGAAATAGACCAGAAACAGCAACTGGCAGGTAAACAACAGCTAACCTCCAATGCTGACTCCAACCAGTGGAAAGTTCTATACCACCACCACTACCATCCACCATCTCCCCACAACCCCACCCAAACACCAGAGCCAACATTTTGAGTTCGATGAATCTTCATCAGAACTCCCTGATGAAGTCACCAATCTAGAAACGTTGTCTGTGCTTTCTTCTCACAGAAGCTGCCAGACCTGCTATGTTTTGCCAGCAATTTCTGTTTTTGATTCCTATTCACTCCAATTTTGCTGGGCCTCCTTGATGCCACACGCAGTCAAACGTTACCTCGATTTCAAGGGTAGTCACTCTCACCTCATCTTCTAAATTCAGTTCTTTTTGCCAAGTTTGAACCAAGGCTGAATGTGGTCAGGAGTCGTGTGATGCTGAAAGGTCACAAATTGAGCAGTGAGTAGGTTACTCTGGACTAAGTGCTGCTCAGTAACACTGACAATGATATTATCCATCACTTGGCTGATGATCGAGAGTAGATTGATGGAGTGGTAAGTGAATGGTTTGCCTTTGTCCTGCTTTTCTGTGGACAGGGTATGCCTGGGTAATTTTCTGGGTAGATACTGGTATTGTAGCTTCACTAGAACAACATGACTGGGGAGTGTGGCTACTTCTGGAGCACAATCTTCACTACTATTACCAGAAAATTGTCAGGGCCCATAGCCTTTGCAGTATCCACGGCCTTCACCTGTTTCTGAATATCACATGGATTGAATCGAACTAGCTGAAGGCTGGCATCACTCATGGTGGACACCTCAGGAGGGAGCTGAAAATAATCATTCATTTGGCACTTCTGACTGAAGAACACGCAAATATTTCGGCATCGTTTGAACACTAGGCTCTCTGCTTCTTAACATGGGACATCTAATTACGCAAAACCTCAGAAGAGCAGCGTGAAATGGTCTGAACGTTGCATACTTTCCACTTGGCAGTAGTTTCCACAGCCCTTTACAATAATTACAGGGATTACAGGGACCGAAACAGCACAGCTTTCCTTCATTTATAATCTGAACCTTTGCACATCAGCCATGTCTCAGTGGGTAGCCGTCTTGTCTTGGTGTTAGAGAGCTGTGTGCTCAAGGCTTACTTCAGAGCTTTCACGCCCCCATGAATGTTTCTTTGTGTCCAGCCTGTTTGTTGTGTGCACAGCGCAGTCCCCTTTAAGATTTCTATGCAGCTGTGCTAACACACTATTTAGAGGGGATGTTGGCAGTGCGCAGTCTGCCCACCTACACCTTATATTATGGATTGATGCATGTCTGCATATCGCAGAGACTTGGGCAGGTAAC
Source organism: Chiloscyllium plagiosum (assembly GCF_004010195.1). Lineage (NCBI taxonomy): Eukaryota > Metazoa > Chordata > Chondrichthyes > Orectolobiformes > Hemiscylliidae > Chiloscyllium > Chiloscyllium plagiosum. The sequence goes on along the minus strand of NC_057718.1, from coordinate 9,976,841 downwards.
CCATTGTAGTGCTGATTGGTTAGCTCAGTGGGTTGGCTGGTTTGGGATGCAGTGTGATGCCAACAGTGTGAGTTCAACTCCCACATCAACTGAGGTCACCATGACGGACTCTCCTTCTCAACCTCTCCCCACACCTGAGATGTGGTGACCCTCAGGTTAAACCACCCCCAGCCATCAAAGGAGCAGCCCAATGGTCCTCTTGGACTACGGTTTCTTTATTCACTTTTACTTTATTCAGCAAGTGCTACTCTGCTAGAGCTGCCATCTTTCAAATGGGAACTTAAACCGAAGCCCTGTCTGCCTTAAGTGGAAATAGCCCTAATTTGAAGCATTCTCAGTTCAAGGTCTCATTCAAAAGACGGCATCTCTGACAGTGCAGCACTTCCGCAGTATTAAGTAGAGTGTGGTGCTGGAAAAGCACAGTTGGTCAGGCAGCATCCAAGGAGAAGGAGAATTGACATTTCGGGCATAAGTCCTTCATCAGGAAGGGTTAATGCTCAAAATGTCAGTTCTCCTGCTCCTTGGATGCTGCCTTCCAGCACCACACTCTACTCTGATCTCCAGTATCTGCAGTCCTCGCTTACCCCTGGAGCCAGGTTGAGGGCAGATGCCTGAATGTTGTGCCCCAAGTACCTGGAGTGGGCTTGAACCAAAAACCTTCAGTCTCTGGAGAGAGGGGAAAACTGCCAGGGGACAGTGACAGTACAGAAAGCGGCAACTGAAGGCAGTGTTAAAACAAGCTGTGCGGTTTCACGCAGCGCCCTTACCGTTAGCACGTTGTGGCGAGTAAGTCCAGTTCTCGTCGTCGGGATCTTGCTGTGCACAAACAGACGCCAGCTCGCCATCGCTGCGGAACAGCCGCTTACTCTGCTTGGTGGAGGAGGCCAAATGGAGAAAGCTCAGGGTGCGAGGGATGGAGCTGTGGCTTGGTTTCTTCTTCTTCTTCTGCGTCGCTGAGAGGCAATCCTTCTTCATCGTTTCGACCGGTTGTCAGCGATGTACATGCGTGCTTCACTTGGGAAGAAGTTACGCTTCCAAAACCCTCCCAGACGGTTCTGCAATCTAACCCGAACAACGAGCCGTCCTACAGTCAGACACTCACTTTACTGATCCACAGAGGGCTCTGGCTGAGTCAGCCTGAATCAACATATTCAAGTAGGGTACAGTATAAACTGCTTCAAAACCCTGGCCGAATTTACTCTCGGAACAGGCACACAACAGGTAAAAGGAGGTTCCTAGCCAGGTGCCCAGGAGGATTGTGTAAGACAAAACAGCACACAGTGTGAGATAGAATCCCACAGCAGGATAACCTGTCACTCTCCCCTTTGGGACTTCCTTCACTGAATGATCAATGAATTTGTATCTTAGTGCCAGTCCATGCGAACAGAAGGCACATTCAAACGCCGTCACTGGAGTGGTTCACGGTCTGCGGCTATCCTTCTCCTCTCTGTGCAGCACTGAGACAAAACACATCAAATAGATTTCTCCTTTTTTTATCATGAGCAGCAAGTTGTTGGCTCCTCGTTTCTCTTTCGGTGAGAGCACTTTACTCCTCTTCAGCTACTGGTTCAGCCGAAGAGAGACAAACACACACACACACACAGGAAAGACCCATCCCAATCAGAGCGATTCGCTATTCAGGATACAAGAACAAGAGAGAAAGAGAGAGAGAAAGCCAGGAGAGCGTGACTGCTCGGAGTGAAATCTGATATGTAGACTTCCAAAGTCATAGTAACTGTCTCCACATAAACTCCACCCCCTCTCTCTTTCTCATTGGAAGTCGTTTTAACTGGTCAACTGTGCACAAGCAATACTCTTGAATAAAGCTACTACAGTTAATAATAACCATATAAGCTCAGTGAGCATTGCTGCCCGTTGTGTTTTAGATTTCACTCCCCGAGTCACAAGACAAATTGGCACATGGATGTTTTCTTTTCAAATTTCTAGCAATTGTGTCGAGTTAATCTCCACCGCCTCCTTTTTTTGATATCTAGAAGTTAACTGACAGCAAAAGCAGAGTCTATTCGCTCTCAACCCAGAGGTGTACAAAGTCCGATCAGATTAAAGCCAGGATGAAGCAGTCACTTCCAACTGACCCCTGACTCCGAAAGTGCTGTTAAAAAAACAGGGTGTATCCCCTAGTGATACCTCACTAAATAATTCAGTGTGTGCCAAATGTGATATCCAACAACCCAGAATTAAAATTACCCACGGCTGCTGAAGCCATTGCGGGACTTGGTGGATCTGACAAACCGTCAGCATCACAGACATCACTGGTCTGCCCTCCGCACACTGTTATCTGCCCTGCTTTGCTCTGTGCTTGAACTGGAATGATTGGCCTCCTTCTGCACTGAAACAATCTTATGATTTTATGCTATCCCATTCTGGCTCCAGACCCTGACCTTCCAGCAGCTTTATCACCTGGCCCAGGACACTCCTTCTGTCCACCCTAAACCCAGGCTGTACAGATGGGCTAACTCTGACTGCTGTTGGTTAGCTACATTGGCTGGATAGTTGGCTTGCGATGCAGTGTGTTACCAAGAGTGTGAGTTCAATTTCTGCACAGGCTGAGGTTATCATGAAGTACTTGCCTTCGTAACCTCACCCCTCGTCTGGGGTATGCTGACCCTCAGGTTCAACCACCATGAGTCATCTGAGGGAAAAGTCCTATGGTCTGGTACAACAATGGCAACTGTTTTACTTTTCAAGTTGGAGACGGTGAATCTGAAGTGTGACTGAGCATGTGCGTGACAGGGAGTCAGTGAGAAGGAGTATGTGAACGAGTGTGGGTGAGTGAACGAGTGTGGGGGTGTGTACTGTACACATGCAAGTTAGTGAGCGAGTGTACTGGATGATTGAGCGAGTGTGAGTGAATGAGTTTGTACTTGCAAGGATGAGAGTTTGTGACCAGGTCCAGGAGTGTACCAAAGGAGAAATGTAGAAATAAAGCAGGTACTGAACCTGAGCAGAAGACAAGAAAAATAGCAAGCAGTTGCATTTATGTAGCATCTTTACAATGGCAGGGCATCTCAAAGTGAAAAGTTCATTCATGGGCCATGTGTATTGCTGGCTAGGCCAGTATTTGGTGCCCAGCTCCTCTGGGCAGAATGAGCAAGGATGGCAGATTTCCTGCCCTTTAGAACACTGGTGTGCCAGCTGGGTTTCAATGATGTACTATTGACATGTAGTTACTCTCGTAGGAACAGCAGCCTGTCTGAACCCTGAGAACCACATGGTATTTTACACAATCAGTCTCCACTGACGTGGACCCACCTTCACACTGCCAGGCTCAATGAGGTCTATCTGATGTTAACAAACTGAAACAATCTTTATATAGTGACATCACTGTATTCTCAGCCAGGCTCCCTCTTTCTGACTCAACCCTGGCTATCTCTTACTCTTCTCTGAGTCACCAATGATAGAATTTGATTGAAAAATGCAAGAAAAATCTGATCATTTACTTCAAAGAATGGCTACCACACAGTAGACCATACAGCCCATTCAGCCTGTCTCAGTCCACAACCTTCCTCTTCAATGTGCTTATCTGATTTCCCTTTTGAAAGCCTTACCGAATCTATCTCCAACACACTCTCAGTCAATGCATTCCAGAACCCAACTATTCATGAAAAAAAAAAGTTGTTTCCTCAGGTTGTCTGATTTTTTTCATTTAATCTTAGGCCCATGTCGTCTGGTTGCTGATCCTTGTGCCAATGAGAACAGTTTCTCTCTGCCTAATCTGTCGGAATTTCTCATGATTTTTAACCCCTCTATCACGATCTCCTTGCAACATTTTCCTGTAAGAACAACCTTAGTGTCACCAACGTATTCACTTAGCTTGCTCTTGTATATCTTTTCTGCCACTCCTTTTAGAACATTCATATCCTTCCTGAACAATAATGCCGAGAATTGGGCGCGATACTCCATCTGAGGCTGAGCCATTGTCTCTCTTTTAAAAGGTTTCTCATAACTTGTTTCATTACACCAGCAACTTGTGTTGCAGCATCTTTCATGTATTAAGCTGCCCCGGGGTGTTTCAGAGGACTAGTATCAAACAAATAGTGACACTGAGCCACACAATGAGATAAAAAAAATGTAGAAAATAGGAGTAGGAATAGGCCATTTGGCCCATCGAGCCTGTTCTGGCATTCAATAGGATGATTGCTGATCATCCAACTCTGATCTTGCTTTCTCCTCATATCCTTTTGCCCTAAGACCTAGAAGTCCTTCTTGAAAACATTCAATGTTTTGGCCCCAACCATTCTCTGGGTGAACAAATTTCTCACCTCAGTCTGGAATAGCCCGCACCGTTTCCTTAGACTGTGATCCCAAGTTAAGTCACATGCCCAAATGCCTGGTTGAAGAGGTAGTTTCTAAGGTGAGTCTGAATGGAGGAGTGACAGAGGGAAAGAGAGATGGAGAGATTTTGCAGGCCATGCAAAAGTTAGTATCTCGATCACTGAAGGCAAGGTGGCCAACAATGTACAGAGATCTTGTGTAAATTTGAGAGAGTCAGCGATGTACTGCACAGAAACTGACCTTTCAGTCTAACTTGTCCATGCCAAGCAGATATCCTAATCTTATCTAGTCCCATTTGCCAGCATTTAGTCCATATCCCTCGAAACCCTTCCTATTCATATACCCATCCAGATGCCTTTTAAATGTTGTCATTGTACCAGCCTCCACCACTTCCTCTGGCAGCTCATTCCATACACGCACCACCCTCTGCATGAAAAAGCTGCCCCTTGCGTCTCTTTTAAATCTTTCCCCTCTCACCGTAAACCTGCACCCTCTAGTTTTGGACTCCCCCACCCTGGGGAAAAAGACCTTGGCTATCCACCCTTTCCATACCCATCATGATTTTATAAACCTCGATAAGGTCAGCCCTCAACCTCTAATCCTTCAGGGAAAATAGCCCCAGCCTGTTGAGCCTCTCCCTGTAGCTCAAACTATCCAACCATGGCAACATCCTTGAAAATAGTTTCTGAACGCTTTCAAGTTTGACATAATCTTTCCTACAGCAGGGAAGACCAGAACTGAATACCGTATACCAAAAAGTTTTAGTACTGCCTGTAATACTGACCAAGGGTTACACCTTAAAAAGAGAAATAAAACACGTGTGTATTTTGGTTTTAATAACTGGACGAACTGTCCAAGTACTACCACTATGGATCACTTATTCTGGCCATTTACTGTCCATTTGCATTGCCATCAGCTTTAAAATTCTCAGTCACCATCTCAAGTAGGAACTCCAGTAAATGTAAACAGAGTTTGCTCAACAGACTTGAGGTAGTTAAGTGCAGATATTTTAGAGAGTTTCTTTACATTAGATTCCCTACAGTACGGAAACTGGCCCTTCGGCCCAACAAATCCACATGGACTCTCCGAAGAGTAACCCACCCACACCTAATCCCCACTCTATGTTTACCCCTAACAAATGTACCTAACACTGTGGGCAATTTAAATTAGATTCCCTACAGTGTGGAAACAGGCCCTTCGGCCCAACCAAGTCCACACTGACCCTCCAGAAAGTACCCCACCCAGACCCATTTCCCTCTGACTGGAGCACCTAACACTATGAGCAATTTTGCATGGCCAATTCACCTGATCTGCATATCTTTGGGTTGTGGGAGGAAACCGGAGCACGCGGAGGAAACAGACACGGGGAGAATGTGCAAACTCCACACAGAAAGTCACCCAAGGCTGGAATTGAACCTGGGACCCTGGTGCTGTGAGGTAGCAGTGCTAACCACTGAACCACCGTGCTAGCGTGGTCAATTCACCTGACCTGCACATCTTTGGATTGTGGGAGGAAACTGGAGCACCCAGAGGAAACCCACGCAGGCACAGGGAGAACGTGCAAACGCCACACAGACAATCGCCCGTGGTGGGAATTGAACCCAGGGCCCTGATGCTGTGAGGCACCAGTTCCAACCACTGAACCGCCCCATCTTTTATTTGTTTTCTTTCTTAAATGTCTAAACAACAGCACAGCCCATTCGGAATCCACAGAATCACCAGGATTTGTCACGATGTCAACTCGCAGATACGCACGAGGTGGGAATGGGGGGAGGTGGGGGGGGGGGGGGGGGGGGGGGTCCGACACCGAAAATCCAGAAGCAACGAACCCCCAATGCAATGACCCCAGTTGTACGGCCGAACTGGATTACAGAGGAAGGGAAAGGAGAGAGCACTGGGGGAGTTTAAATAAAGATCAGAATTGTTTTTTAAAATCAAATCACTGCTTAACCAGGAACCAGCATAGTTCAGCGAATGCAGGAATGGACAGGGACTTGTACGAGTTAAAATCTGGAGCAGAAGAACTGTGGTAAGGTAGCATTCTGCTTAAAGTAATTACAATCAAAATCTTTCTGCAGCTTTAGTGCAAATTCCTGAGGGGTTTCCCAGCCTTACTTCCTTCCCTACCCACGCAAGTCCATGTGTCAGACGTTTTCTCTGATTCTACTGAGCCAGCAAGCATCAGTTCAGAAACTGAATTTTCCCCTTGTGGGAGAGGTAAGGGTCACAGGACATCACAGAATAAGGGGTCACACATTCAAGACAGAGATGATGAGGAGTTTCTTCACTCAGAGAGTTGAGTGTCTGTGAAAATCTTTACCGCAGAGGCGTTTTGTGGCTGGGTCATTAAGTATATTCAAGGCTGCGGTAGATTTTGAATCAATAAGGGAATCGAGGGTTAAGGGGGAAAAGGGTACGAAAGTGGAGTCAAGGATCTTCAGATCAGCCATGATCTCATTGAAGAGTGGAGCAGACATGGAGTAGAAGTTTAGATCAGAGTGGTGCTGGAAAAGTACAGGAGGTCAGGCAGCATCTGAGGAGCAGGAAAATCGAGGTTTTGGGCAAAAGCCCTTCATCAGCAATAGGCCCTATTCCTGATGAAGGGCCTTTTCCCAAAACGTCGATTTTCCTGCTCCTTAGATGCTGCCTGACCTGCTGTGCTTTTCCAGCACCATTCTGACCTAAACTCTGGTTGCCAGCATCTGCAGCCCTCACTTTTGCCTATGGAGTAGAAGTTGGCCGTGTCTCATCAGTCCTGACCTGTGTGCGCGCATAGTTTAATCATTCTAACATTTCCTGACCTTTGCTACGATGCTCTCTTTTTAAGGGATTTCCACACACAACTCCCCCAGAGGCATACCTATCCCAGCACCTCCATCCCTAATACTCCAGACACAATTTTCACATTTGCTGCCACACTGCTCTGACGGTGAGATGGACCAATTTGGTAACTGACTCCCGTCCAAGAGGGACTGTCTACTTCCATCCAGGGGCAATTCCATTATGCACAGCGGTGTTCCTGGAAGCAACGGTATCTCATTGATCCTTCACTCAGTAGCAAGGAAGGGACCAGCCTTGAAATTGCAAATCATCTAAATTCCTCAGGGCAGCATTTAAACATTTTCTAACTCATCAGCTCAAATTACTCTGATGGCCAGTGCAACTTCGCTCCTCACATTTACTCTTCAAACGAGTCTCTCTCCAAACAGCACGTTGAGCTTGAAAGGACAGAGCCTACACTGACTGATTCACAGATCAGTGTGAAACTTTCACACATCCAACTGAAGTCCTGGCGGACAGACCGATTATCGGTGAAATATTTGTTTTTTTTTTAAAAACACACTCCACAGCATCTAGGAGCGGTTCGCTTTAAAATATATTTGTTGCTATTTGCTATGTTACAGTATTGCTGCTTGTTTTTAAAATTCTCTTCCTTGTTTTCACATCTCTTCATGGTGCCAGTCTCTCCCTCTCTCTAATTCCTTCCAGCCCCAGTCTCTGCATTTCTTCAACCCTGGCCTTTTTGTGCAGCTCCAACTTTCTTCAGCTTACCATCAGTCAACCATTATTGTTTTTATCCTGTCATGGAACAATAAACAATGCAAACGTTTCTTACCAATGCTCATAACTGACGCTAACTTAGTTAATCATTGATGTGATAGTGGAACTGACCATGTTAAGGTGGGAACCATAGACGTCTCTGCTGATAACTGCTGTGTTTACACAGTGCTTTGGCAAGTCAGACAGTCAAGAAAGCTTCCAGTCAATACTATAGCCAGGAAGGACCCAATCTTAAAACTGAGCAGATTAAACAAAGTTCAGAACAATGAACACACACCTGGGTTTCAGCCCTACACACCTGGATTTAAATTACTTTTGTTCATTCACATGATGAAGGCATTGCTTGCTTGGCCAGCATTTAGAGCCCATCCCTAATTGCCCAGAGGACAGTTAAAAGTCAACCACATTGCTGGGGGTCTGGGTCACGTCTAGGCCAGACCAGGTAAAGATGGCAGTTGCCTTCCTGTAAGGTTATCAGGCGGGGTTTTCCAACTGACAATGGGATTCAAGGTCATCATTAGACTTTTAATTACAGATTTTGATTGAATTCAAATTCCACCATCTGCCATGGAGGGATTTGAACCCCAGAACATTACCTGGGTCTCTGGATTAACATTCCATTGATAACAATCCGTCACGTCTCTATTTAAATAAGCTAGACTGACAGCCTGGTACAGTACTGAGCAGCGTGCCCACCCTTCGCATCAGAAACTAAATTGTTTAGACAAACATTAAAGATCTCATCATTGGACCATCCTAACATATACCAGAAACGGATGAGCTGTTTACAGGATCTTGCTGCACATGAATGTATGCCCAGATCGCCCATATCATTTCAGTGGGCACACTCAAGAAGCGATTAGCTCAATGTCAGTCATTGAGGAATGTGCAGAGGATGTGGCCAGGTGTCATGAATATCCAACTCATTGTTAAACAGCATCATTTATGACTGAGGTGACAAGAAATTTGGTCACTTTAAGGGTTATGAATCTTCAGAATTCTCTACTCTAGAAAGAGATTGAGCATATTCAAAACAGATTGTGGACACTAAGAGGGTTGGACTTATCAGCAGGAAATTCGAGTTGAGGTAGAAGATTAATCTCAATTTTTCTGAATCGCAGAGCAGGCTTGAAGGATGGGATAGCCTAGGCCAGCTCCTATATTTCTAATGGTCTTAAATACTCATTCATTTCCTCTTGAAGTTATCATGAATTTGTTTCCATCACTGTTTCTGGAAGTTAATTTCTTATCCCATCAATCCCCTGTAAAAACAATTTACTTATTCTTTGGCTGATTTTGAACTGAACACTTTCAGATGTATTCCAACCTTCTGAACCATAGCAAATGACCTAATGCACTCCTGATCAATGCTCTGACCCCAGCTTCCTGTCCACATTTTTAAAAGTGCCTTATTAGCAATGGTGAATTTTCAAGAACTACCCTTTCCTGCCTTAAATGGACATCCTGCCTGCAGAGTGTCTACACACCAGATCAGATACCAGGTGGAGATGGGACAGTCTTCTGAAATGCCAGGCATGAAATTGCTAACACACTATCTTGCACAGACAGGAAGTGATTTCTGCACCAGAAATGTCAATGGCAATTCTCACTGGCCTTCCAATGAAAATCCATTCAATGATCTCTTTTGTGAGCAGTCATAAAGATGGAGAGCACGGAAACCGATCCTTCAGTCCAACTCGTCCATGCCGACCAGATATTCTAAATTAATCCAATCCCATTTGCTAGTACTTGGCCCATATCCCTTTAAACCCTTCCTATTCAAATACCCATCCAGATGCCTTTTAAATGTTGTAATTGTGCCAGCCTCCACCACTTCCTCTGGCAGCTCATTCCATACATGCACCATCCTCTGCATGAAAAAGTTGCCTCTTGGTCCCCTTTTAAATCTTTCCCCTCTCACCTTAAACCGATGCCCACTAGTTTTGGACTCCCCTACTTTGGAAAAGAGATCTTGGCTATTCACACTATCCATACCCTTCCTGATTTTATAATTCAGAGATGCTGGTGTTGGACTGGGGTGTACAAAGTTTTATAAACCTATATAAGGTCACCCCTCAGCCTCCGATGTTCCAGGGAAAACAGCCCCAGCCGATTCAGCCTTTCCCTGTAGCTCAAACCCTCCAACCCTGGCAACATCCTCGTAATTTTTTTCTGAATCCTTTTAAGTTTAATAACATCCTTCCTACAGCAGGGAGACCAGAAGTGAACATAGTGCTCCAAAAGTGGGCTAACCAACATCCTGTACAGCCGCAACATGACTTCTGAACTCCTATACTCAATGCACTGACCAATGAAGGCAAGTGTACCAAAGACATCCTTCGCTGCCCTGTGTACCTGCAACAGTTCTCCCCCACCCAGCCCCCAACCCCCATCTGTGCCTGTTAACCACTGTGTGACGCATCGACTAAAGCTGTGAACAAAACAGCCCCAGCTCAAGTCAGGCAGGACTGAAATTTGACTGAAGTTATTATACTCAATTTCAATTTCTCCAGTAGCCCAGCAACAGCCTCAGAAAAAATAAATTGGAGGTTTTGGCTGAGCCAAGCCCCCTCAATGCATTGTGCAAGTCTGACCCATGCCCATCTCCTTAAGTCATTTCACTGTTGGGAGAACCCAGGACCTGCTTATTCCTTTTGGAAGCAGCATTTGTTCATTAACTGTGTATTGTGGAAAGAGATGGTGAAAATCCAAAGATGTGCGACGTCACCTTCCAAAGAAAACCCCTAACAGCTGGTCCAACACTTTCATTTCCTGTTATTTCACGAAGATTCAGTGCAGTTCAGGGGATATCACATCGGAACAGCTACTGGTGGAAAGACAATTGGCTGCCAGTCACTCAGAAGGACGCAGTAGAAAACAGCAACATACTCAACAGGAAAAGCACACAACCTCTCATCAGTGTTCTGATGGCAGAGGAGGAAGAGCAGACAACAGATCTGCAGCTCCCCAGACACTGTAACAACAGACTAGATAAACAGTGGTGCCTGTTAACCCAGCCCTGAAAATCCACCAATCTCTCAGCAAGTTCAGAAAGTTATATAAAAAAAATCACACAACACCAGGTTCTCATCCAACAGGTTTATTTGGAAGCACTAGCTTTCGAAGTGCTGCTCCTTCGTCAGGTGGTTGTGCAGTATAGGATCATAAGACGCAGAATTTATAGCAAAAGTTTACAGTGTGATGGAACTGAAATTATATATTGAAAAAGACTTGGATTGTTTGTAAAGTCTCTCACCTTTTAGAATGGGCATGTTGGTTTCAGTTCTGTCATATGTCAATTCCAGAACTTCCTTAAAGTTACATTCTCAAGTGAACTTTAACAATAGGTGCCATGTTGGCCCAGATAATGCATTACTCCTTCAATGCACCCCAATCCAACACCAGTACCTCCAAAGCAAGTTTAGAAAGACAACAAAGAACCAGAAGTGACTGGCTGCTAACGAGAGCGCAGCAAAACGTTTGACTTCTCTTCCTCCACATCGGCTCACTCACTATGGGATTGGCAATTCATTAATGAATTGCATTTAGATAGCCCCTTCTGCAACATCAGAATTACTCAAAACATTTAGCATCCAACTGATTCCTTTTGAAGCACTGTTTTTTTTAGCAGGGTGGGGTGGGGTGGGGGGGGGCTCATGTGGCAGCCAATTAGTCAGCGAGTTTCCATCAGTATCCATGTAACAATGATCAGATAAAGCAGACCTTTGTGGATTGGGGCTCACAGCGCGAGGGACCCAGGTTCACTCTCAGCCTCAGGCGTCTGCCTGTGTGGGTTTCCTCCAGGTGCTCGGGTTTCCAAAGATGTGCAAGTTAGGTGGCTTGGCCATAGAAAATGCAGGGTTACGGTAGGGAGTTGGGTCTGTGTGGGATGCTCTTCAGAGGGTCAGTGCAGCCTCGATGGGCCGAATGGGCTGCTTCCACACTGTGGGGATTCCTCCATCTTCTATGAGTGGTGTCCAGGGCAATGGGTGGTGGGGTGGGAACACCTTGGATTTGGATAGTCAATCAAAATCAAGCGTAGAAGTTTCACACTAAGTCTATTTAAGTTGTAAGATTGAAACAAAAACAGAAATTGCTCCAGAAACTCAGCATCTGTGGAGAGAACACAGAGTTAACATTTTGAATTGAATTGAATTTATTGTCACGTGTACCGAGGCACAGTGAAAAGCTTTGTCTTGCGAGCAATACAGGCAGATCACAGAGTTAAGTAGCATAGACAGTAAATAATAGGTAAACAGCAGCAAAAACAAAACCACAGGTGAATGTTAAGAGTTTGTGAGTCCATTCAGTATTCTAACAATAGTAGGGTAGAAACTGTTTTGAAACTGGCTGGTGCATGTATTCAATCTTCTGTACCTTCTCCCCGATGGTAGAGGTTGTAGAAAAGCATTGCCAAGGTGGGATGGGTCGTTGAGAATGCTGGCGGCCTTTCCTTGATAGTGGGCCTGGTAGATGGATTCTATAGATGGGAGGTTGGCCTTTGTGATTGTCCGGGCCGAGTTCACCATTCTCTGTAACCGTTTCAAACCTTCAATGGTACAGTTGCCATTTTAGGTAGTGATACTTCCAGACAGAATGCTCTGACGGTGCACCTATAAAGGTTGGCAAGGGTATTTGACATCATGCCAAATTTCCTCAGTTGCCTGAGGATGAAGAGATGTTGTTGGGCCTTTGTAACCAGTGTGTCCACATGAAGAGTCCAAGAAAGCTTGTTGTAGATGATCACTCCCAGGAGCTTGACACTCTCCACTCCTTCCACCTCTGTGCCGCTAATATATAGGGGGCCATGAGTAACATTTCACCTAATGTCAATAATGAGTTCCTTGGTTTTGCTGGCATTGAGAGTTTGGTTGTTCGCAGTGAACCATTTTTTCAGATCTTCCACCTTTTGTCTGTAGTCTGTTTCGTCGCCATCTGAGATTCGACCGACTGTGGTGGTGTCATCAGCGAACAGCGAACCCTTCTTTAGATCCACAAGATTGCCTTACATCAGATTTATCATTCATCCTGGACTTAAACTTCCACTGCAACTCACCAAGGCTCTTTCAACAGCACCTTCCAAACAAACAGCCTCCTTTGATAAAGTCCCACATAGGAGGTTAGTGAGCAAAATTAGGGTGCATGGTATTGGGGGCAAAGTACTGACTTGGATTGAAAATTGGTTGGCTGACAGGAAACAAAGAGTAGTGATAAACGGCTCCCTTTTGGAATGGCAGGCGGTAACCAGTGGGGTACCGCAGGGATCAGTGCTGGGACTGCAGCTTTTTACAATATATATTAATGATATAGAAGATGGTATTAATAGTAACATTAGCAAATTTGCTGATGATACAAAGCTGGGTGGCAGGGTGAAATGTGAGGAGGATGTTAGATTACAGGGTGACCTGGACAGGTTAGGTGAGTGGACAGACGGATGGCAGATGCAGTTTAATGTAGATAAATGTATGGTTATCCACTTTGGTGGCAAGAACAGGAAGGCAGATTACCACCTAAATGGA
>NC_057718.1:9945701-9963130 GCF_004010195.1 Chiloscyllium plagiosum | reverse complement strand
CTGGACAGGTTAGGTGCATGGACAGATGCATGGCAGATGCAGTTTAATGTGGATAAATGTGTGGTTATCCACTTTGGTGGCAAGAACAGGAAGGCAGATTACTACCTCAATGGAGTCAAGTTAGGTAAAAGGGGCAGTACAAAGAGATCTGGGTATTCTTGTACACCAGTCAATGAAGGTAAGCATGCAGGTACAGCAGGTAGTGAAGAAAGCTAATAGCATGCTGGCCTTGATAACAAGAGGGATTGAGTATAGAAGCAAAGAGGTGCTTCTGCAGCTGTACAGGGCCCTGGTGAGACCACACCTGGAGTATTGTGTACAGTTCTGGTCTCCAAATTTGAGGAAAGATATTCTGGCTATTGAGGGAGTGCAGCGTAGGTTCACGAGGTCAATTCCTGGAATGGCGGGACTATCTTAACTTGAAAGATTGGAGCGACTGGGCTTGTATACCCTTGAGTTTAGGGGACTGAGAGAGGATCTGTTAGAGACGTATAAGACTATTAAAGGATTGGACACTCTGGCAGTAGGAAACATGTTTCCGCTGATGGGTGAGTCTTGAACCAGAGGACACAGCTTAAAAATAAGGAGTAGGCCATTTAGGACAGAGATAAGGAGAAACTTCTTCACCCAGAGTGTGGTGGGTGTGTGGAATGCTCTGCCCCAGAAGGCAGTGGAAGCCCAGTCTCTGGATTCGTTTAATAAAGAATTGGATAGAGCTCTCAAGGATAGTGGAATCAAGGGTTATGGAGATAAGGCAGGAACAGGATACTGATTGAGGATGATCAGCCATGATCATAATGAATGGTCGTGCAGGCTCAAAGGGCAGAATGGCCTACTCCTACACCTATTGTCTATTACCTAGAAGGATAAGGGCAGCAGATATATGGGAATACCATCACCTACAAGTTTCTCTCCAAGCCATGCACCACCCTGATGTGGAAATATATCACCGTTCCAGGGTCAAAATCCTGGAATTCCCTCTCCATCAGCACTGTGGGTGTTTCATACCACATGGACTGTTCACCACCACCTTCTCAAGAACAATTAGGGTTGACCAATAAATGCTGGTCCTATCAGAGATGGCCACTGCCATGAACATATATTTTAAAACAAAACTCTCAGTGAAATCCTGGTGAGACGGCCCTGAATCTCTCACTGATGTAGAGATTTGGAGGCAGTTTCTGTGGATTAATTAAAGTTGCCTTTGTCTCAGAGTAAATGAGCTAATTGCTCCACACGCCCACCTCCACCTCTGACTCGGTAATGTGCTTTTTGAGTGAAGCATATCCAGACTGGAAAGAAAAACTGCATGTACAGGATAGTATGCAGAGGAGTACAACATTAGGAGCTTCTCCAATACACCTCTCTTTCCAACAAGATACAAGATTGAGTACGATCAAGCAGTAATGATGGATTTCAGATCTCAAAATTCCCAACTTAATGCCTGCACTGCCCGAATTATTTTTGTTTTGTTTTCCTCCCTTCAACACCTCCACTCCCCCCATTTTCAGCACTCTCTCCCCACTGCCCCAATGTGAAAGCCTGGGGAGAGCTGTGGGGCTGTGGGAGGTGTCACAGTCTGAGCTCTACCCTATTGCCAATCAACCTGCACATAGCCAAAAACCTTGCACAAAAGTGAATGCTCATATTGAACGCAGGGAAACATGGAGCAAAGCAACTGTGCCTTGTCCCAGACACTGAGCACTGCCTCCCCAGCCCAGCTTAGTCAGCTGCGATGCAGAGAGAAGGGAAAACAAGTGTTAATGGCTTTGCAATACATTAAACTATTTATAAGTCACCAAGCTATGAGGCAGGAGGAGGAGGAAGATAAGGATTTAAAAACAATAACTAAGACACCAGAGAAATGAATAAGCAATGTCTGGATGACATAACACAGCCATCTACAGAAGCGAATGGGACAAAAGGCAAGGTATGACTCAACTCAGTCAGACTGTCCTAGAACAACAGAAGGTGTAATATGAAGAAAGATTGTCATTTACAGAGTTCCTCGCAGACAATGAGTTACTGTTCACTGGTAAATATAGTAGCAAACAGCTGCGAGATGCACGGTGAGATTTTTTTGGATTGATTTGGCTGAGGACATTGTTGGCGAGGATAATTCTTACTCATCTTTAAAACCCCCATGGCATCTTTGCCACATGCAGAGGTCAACTGGATAGTGTGTGTCTCCCATTGCAATATGATATGTCAGCGTCGGTAGCAGTCTTCACCTAGGGATATATGCTAATCAGAGACTAGGAGTAAAGTATAAGAATAAAATACCACTTTGAATCAATTCTGTGAAGGATGGCTTGATGAATATTATACAGGTTAGAAAATCTATAATAGTCAGTCATACGGCAGAACAGACCCTTCCGTCCAACTACTCTATGCTGACCAAAAATCCCAAACTAAACTAGTTCCACCTGCATGCGCTTGGCCCATATCCCACAATGTTTCTTAATCATGCACTTATTTAAATATCTTTTAAATGTTATAACTGTACCATCATCCACCACTTCCTCTGGAAGTTCATTCCACACATGAACCACTGTGTAAAAAAAGTTGCCCCTCATGTCTTTTTAGAATAATCTTTCTCCTCTCACCTTAAAAACATACCCCCGAGTCTTGAAATCCCCTACCCTGAGGAAAAGACGCCAGTCATTCACCTTATCTATACCCCTCATGATTTTGTAAAGCTCTATAAGATCATCCCACAATTTCCCATGCTCCAGTGAAAACAGTCCCAGCCAATCTTCAGTAGAGAGGGCAGATTTTAGGTTGGTCAATTCAGGCCATTGGTGGTTCGGTCATGCGGGGTCACAAGTCACTCGAAAACAAGGGATAGAATGGTAACTTGTCTGGAGACACATCACACCAATACTATGCCTAACTGAATTGGCTAGGTAAAGTCGCCTTTTTAAAAACTAACTCAATTAAAATTTTTGAATAGAGCATTATAAAAGTTAAACTGGATCTGTGACTGTGCGCCAGGATTGGGGGCATACAGATTTCAAATCAGGATATTTATTCATGCCAATGGTGTATGTGTCCATGTTTATTAAAAAGACACTCATATTGCTTCATAACCTCAGGATAAAGTGCTCTACAGCCACTGAGGTACTTTTAAGAGTTTTTACATTGGGAATCAAAGCAGTCAATTTGCACATAGCAAACCAGCAAAACCAGCAACACAATAACATCTGTTTACTGATGTTGATTTGGGGATTAACATTGGTCAGGATACATCCAGAGGGGTTTATATGAAATGGACTCCTGGTTTTATGAGAGTTGGGATTTGTTGATGCATTTTTCTTAACTGCCACAGAGTGGCTCTTCAAAATCACTGAATTTCACACAAAGGCAGGGCTGAGAGAAAACAGGATATGTGATGGCATTTCCAGCACTGAAGCTTCAAACCTCCTACACTAAAACATCCCAGGAAACACCATTACAACAAGAACTGAGCACTGCTGCCTCTCAGCACTAGTGACCAGGGTTCGATTCTACCTTTGGGTGACTGTCTGTGAGGAGTTTGCACGCTCTCATGTCTTTGTGGGTTTTCTCCGGGTGCTACTGTTTCCTCCCACAGCCCAAAGATGTGCAGATTAGGTGGATTGGCCGTGCTAAATTGCCTCAATATGTCCAGGGATGTGTAGGTTAGGTGGATTAGTCATAGGAAATGCAAGGTTATGGAGATACGCTCGTGGGGTGGGTCTGTGGTGCGATTGATGTGGACTTGTTGGGGCCAAATAGCCTGCTTCCGCACTGTAGGGATTCTACGAGAGGGAGAAAATCTCATTCCAGGTAATACAGAACACGGGTGGACTGAGTTGACAGAACTTGCACCTTCCTAACCAAGGCCTAACCAGATGGGGCTCTGGAGGAGTGGAACATGTAGCAAGATTTATCAATTTGTTTTGTACCTTACTGAAATGATTCATGAGATGATCAAGTTTTAGGGATCAACTGCTGCTGGACAGTGATCACCGGGACTCTCCAGATGAGAGTCTAGTTGGGGAGTGTGGAGTAGATTAGATTAGATTCCCTGCAGTGTGGAAACAGGTCCTTCGGCCCAACCAGTCCACAATGACCTTCCGAAGAGTAACCCACTCAGACCCACTTCCCCCTGACTAATGCACCTAACACTATGGGCAATTTAGCATGGCCAATTCATCTAACCTGCACATCTTGGACTGTGGGAGGAAACCAGAGCACCCAGAGGAAACCCACGTAGCCACCGGGAGAATGAGCAAACTCCACACAGACACCAGAGGCTGGAATTGAACCTGGGTCCCTGGTGCTGTGAGGGAGCAGTGCTAACTGCTGAGCACGGGGCAAAACAGATGAAGAGGGAAAGGAAAGTGATTTAAAAGTAGCATCTTCACAAACCCCTGTTTACGACTTGTTAGGGAGACACTGGCCTGTGTTTCAAAATACTACTTTGAAGAGTTTTCATCAATGCAGTGTGGGGTTGCATCTGTGCACACATGCCTGTCTGTAGGCAGTGTGGAGGCTGTATGTATTTTCAGAGGGAGGGTTTGTTAGTCATGCTCCCCTCATTAATCAGCAATGTCTGGACAAAAGTCCAGGAGCGTTAATCTCTGTTTGATATAAATGTATTTGGGCTCGGCCATGATGCACTTCACTGTTCAATGCCCTGCTAAAAGCTCAGTCACTCATGAAGAAGGGTCACTTGACAGAGTTGAGACAGCCAGCAGTAACACTGTAACATGATCCACCTCTCAATGTTGAGGGTGGGGTGGGGGGTGAAAGGGCAGGTGAAACATCCCAAGGCATTAGCTGCTGTGAATTACTCAATCCTCCTACCTTTCCTAATTTGTTTTTTTTAAGCAGATGTGGCCACATCTTTGAACTTAGTGATTTCACAGCTTTCAAACTGCATCGTAGAATCCCTACTGTGTGGAAGCAGGTCACTCAGCCCATCGAGTCCACACCAATCCTCTGAGGAGTATCCCACCCTCACTTCTGTGAGGCAGCAGTGCTAACTACTGAGCCACCATGTCCGCCCCAATCTTTAGAAGTTGTCATTTCTAACTGCACCGAGATCTGGAGATGAATTGCAAGCCCAATGCAGACATATCATAACCTCAGCTCAATCAGATCACATAGCTGCATTCTCAATCTGGGCAACAGGAATCCAATATTGTCAGGCATGTTGATCATCCTTTTAACTCACATATAAATGTGCGGTGTTTTAATTTACAATCACAAAGTAAATATTACATGCATTCATGTAGCTGTCTTGCAGCATAAATTGTTGAGACAATAGAGTATTTGTGAATTGAAAAGGTATTACCTTTCTAAGCCAAGACCCATGCTCACTATCTAAGTGAAAACCTCAACTTCATATGGTTAAAAATCACAACACCAGGTTATAGCCCAACAGGTTTAGTTGGAAGCCCTAGCTTTTGGAGCACTGCTCCTTCATCCGGTGGTTAAGATTGTAGGACACAGAAGTTATCACAAAAGTTTTACAGTGTGATATAACTGAAATTATATATTGAAAACGACCGAGATTGTTTGTTAAGTCTCTCATCTTTTAGAATGGGCATAATGGTTTCAGTTCTTTCATATGTCAATTCCAGAACTTTCCTAAAGTTATATTCTCAAGTGAACTTATTCTGTAAAACCCTTTTTTGGATTAGAATCAGTCTGAACATTGGGGCACAGACAGCCTCCCACAGGGCACCTCACACCTTCAATGCATTATCTGGGCCAACATGGCACCTATTGTTAAAGTTCACTTGAGAATGTAACGTTAAGAAAATTCTGGAATTGACATATGAAAGAACTGAAACCAATATGCCCATTCTAAAAAGATGAAGAGACTTAATCAATAAGACAGAAGATAGTTTGACATATGAAAAATGTGATAAAATGTCAACGTGGAGAACCAAGTTTGTAGATTGAAAGCCCAGATCACAAAGTAGAGAGCTATTTCTCAGAGTTATACAGTCATACAGCATGGAAACAGACCCTTCAGTTCAACCAGTCCATGCTGACCATGTTCCCAAATTAAACTAGTCCCACCTGCCTGCGTTTGGCCCATATCCTTCCAAACCCTTCCTATTCACGAACTTATCCAAATAGCTTTTAAGCATTGCAACTGTACCTGCATTTACCACTGTTGCTGGCAGTTTATTTCACACACAAACCCACTCTGTAAAAAGGTTGCCCCTCCTGACCTTTTTAAATCTTCCTCCTCTCACCTTGAAAAGTATACCCTCTCGCTTTGAACTCCTCCACCCTAGGGAGAATACTCTTGTCATTCATCTTATCTATGCCTCTCATGATTTTATAAACCTCTATAAGATCACCCCTCAACCTCCTACACGCCAGGAAAAAAAAAGTCCCAGTCTTTCCAATCTATTTTTATATCCCAAACCCTCCATTCCCGCAACATCCAGGAAAATCTTTTCTGAACCCTCTCAAGTTTGACAACAGGGTGACCAGTACTCCAGAAGAGACCTCACCAATGTCCTGCAACATCCAATCTATTTTTATATCTCAAACCCTCCATTCCCAGCAACATCCTGGAAAATCTTTTCAGAACCCTCTCAAGTTTGACAACAGGGTGACCAGTACTCCAGAAGAGACCTCACCAATGTCCTGCAACATGACCTCCTAACTTCTACACTCAAAGGTCTGAGCAATGACGACAAGTGTGCTAACCGCCTTCTTAACCACCCTGTCTACATGAGACAAATTTCAAAGAGTTATGTACCTGAACCCCTGGGTTGTTCTGTTCTACAGCACTATTTGAATTATTGGGAGAGGTTTAATAGGCTAAGGCTGTTTTCCCTGGAGCATCGGAGGCTGAGGGGTGATCTTATAGAGGTTTATAAAATTATCAGGGGCATGGATAGGATAAATAGACAAGGTATTTTCCCTGGGGTGGGGGAGACCAGAACTAGGGCGCATAGGTTTAGGGTGAGGGGAGAAAGATTTAAATGAGACCTAAGGGGCAACTTTTTCACGCAGAGGGTGCTGCATGTGTGGAATGTGCTGCCAGAGGAAGTGGTGGAGGTTGGTACAATTACATTTAAAAGGCATCTGGATGGGTATATGAATAGGAAAGGTTTGGAGGGATATGGGCCAAGTGCTGGCAAGAGGGACTATCTGGTTGGCAATGGATGAGTTGGTGGACCAAAGGATCTGTTTCCATGCTGTACATCTCTATGACTCTACCCAGGACCCTATCAGTAATTATTTGGATTTAGCAATGATGATACGCTGCTGATTGCAGCACTACGGTCATTCTTCGATTTGACAGCTGACTGGTGGACCTGGGTCTTTCTACTATCATAATTACATAGAACATAGAAGAATACAGCGCAGTACAGGCCCTTTGGCCCTCGATGTTGCGCCGATCCAAGCTCACCTAACCTATACTAACCCACTATCCTCCATATACCTATCCAATGCCCGCTTAAATGCCCATAAAGAGGGAGAGTCCACCACTGCTACTGGCAGGGCATTCCATGAACTTACGACTCGCTGAGTGAAGAACCTACCCCTAACTTCAGTCCTATATCTACCCCCCCTTAATTTAAAGCTATGCCCCCTTGTAATACCCGACTCCATACGCGGGAAAAGGTTCACACTGTCAACCCTATCTAACCCCCTAATCATCTTGTACACCTCAATCAAGTCACCCCTAAACCTTCTTTTCTCTAATGAAAACAGCCCCAAGTGTCTCAGTCTATCCTCATACGATCTTCCTTCCATACCAGGCAACATCCTCTGCGTGTGTGGAATGTGCTGCCAGAGGAAGTGGTGGAGGTTGGTACAATTACATTTAAAAGGCATCTGGATGGGTATATGAATAGGAAAGGTTTGGAAGGATATGGGCCAAGTGCTGGCAAGAGGGACTATCTGGTTGGCAATGGATGAGTTGGTGGACCAAAGGATCTGTTTCCATGCTGTACATCTCTATGACTCTACCCAGGACCCTACCAGTAATTATTTGGATTTAGCAATGATGATACGCTGCTGATTGCAGCACTATGGTCATTCTTCGATTTGACAGCTGACTGGTGGACCTGGGTCTTTCTACTATCATAATTCTTTCAAGTTTCCACTTTGACAGACAGCAGGAAGAGAACTTTTATCGGTTTTCTGGTTATTTTGCCCTCAGAAATCTGCAACAAACTGCAACTGGACCATTCCAATTGCAGTGTCTCAGTGATGTAATAATCTCAGGCTCCAAAGTAGCTAAACATGCATAGCTAATCATTTTCAAGTCAAAAAGCTTTCCTTGTTTTTTGGCTATGTAGCAGTGTCCGAATTTATTCCAGTTTATAGCCAAAAGGAAAGATATCTGGTCCCTTACACCTGGAAGCAGTCTTGTAAATCTATCCTGAATCCTCTGTAAAGCCTCTACATCCTGCCAAAAATATGTTCCCAGAAATGGACACAATGCTCCACTTGAGATCAAATCAGTTTTTTTAAAATAAAAGTATATCATATCCTCTTTTTTTGTATCCTCTGTTTATATTTATTTACATTATGGGCAGCACTGTGGCTCAGTGGTTAGCACTGCTGCCTCACAGTGCCAGGGACTTGGGCTCTATGCCAGCCTTGGGCAACTGTCTGTGTGAAGTTGGCACATTCTTCTTGTGTCTGCGTGGGTTTCCTCCAGGTGCTCCGGTTTCCTCCTTCAGCCCAAGATGTGCAGGTTATGTGGGTTAGCCATGGAAAAGGCAGGGTTACAGAGGTAGGGTAGGAGTGTGGCTATGGGTAAGATGCACACTTGATGGACCAAGCGTGCGTTTCCTCCAGGTGCTCCGGTTTCCTCCTTCAGCCCAAGACGTGCAGGTTATGTGGGTTAGCCATGGAAAAGGCAGGGTTACAGAGGTAGGGTAGGAGTGTGGCTATGGGTAAGATGCACACTTGATGGACCAAATAACCTGCTTCCACACTGGGATTCTATGATTTTATAGAGAGAAAGTCACCATAGTCCACTGAACTATAGGGCTGTTCTCTCATTAGAGAGAGGCAACTGGTAGTGGTTTAACCTGAGGGTCACCATGCCTCACGTGAAGAGGAGAGGTTGAGAAGGAGAGTCCTTCATGGGGACCCCTATACACTAGAAAAGGAGAAGTCTGCAGGGCAATTGTAAAGAGAGGGATGAATCGGAGAGCTCTTGCAAAGTGTCAGTACCTACACAATGGGTGGTTTCGTGTCCTCCTGCACTGTACAAGATCAACACAACCCCAGTCACACAGCTGTTCCCAACTCCAAAAAGAACTGGTTTCTAAATCAAACATTCTGCTCATCCTGAAGCAAATATTTGAATATGCAAATACATTCAAATAGAAAGGGGTAAAGCACACAGCACTAAGGCACCGACTGAACAGACCTTTTGTTATTTATCCTTTCATGGATAGAGGCATCACTGGCAAGGCCAGAATTTATTATTCATCCCCAATTGCTCTGAAGTAGGCAGTGGAAAACCATTGCATTCCTTGGGGTGTTGGGAAACTCTCAGTGTTGTTAGGAAGAACGTTGCAGGGTCTTTGATCCAATGAACAATGATGGCGCGCTTTATAACAAAACAGCATACAATGATATCTCATTCACTGGTACTCAAATTATTAGTCCAAAGATGTGCAGGTCAGATCAATTGGCCATGCTAAATTGTCCACAGTGTTAGGTGCACTAGTCAGAGGGAAATGGGTCTGGGTGGGTTACTCTTTGGAGGGTTGGTGTGGACTGGTGGGGCTGAAGGGCCTGTTTCCACACGGTAGGGAATCTAATCTAATCTAAAATAAAATCTAATCTACTTGACGTGTCAACTTTGCTTACACAGAAATAGGTTAAACCGGCCGTCCAGTTTTTATACTTCATAAGAGCCTCCTCCTTCCCCTCTTCACGTCATTCTGATCAATGTATCCTCTCATCCTGTTCTCCCTCAAGATCCTTCAATGGATCTACTATCTCCAACACACACACACACACACACACACACACACACACACACACACAGAGCAGTTGAGAGCCCAAATTCCCACCACTCATTTGAAGAAGGTTCTTTCCTTGAATTCTTTGATGGATGTATGAACGTCTACCCTATTTGTATGGCCCTTAGTTCTGTCTCAACACTGAATACATAGAATCAGACTGTACTACATGCATGGTGTGCTAACGACACAGGATGTTATTAATGTTCTTATGAGGAATGGTTGGACAGGCTAAGCTTGTAGCTACTCGAGTTCAGAACTGTAAGAGGGGACTTTTTTGAAATACAAGAGCCTGATGGGTCCTTTTCTTCACAGAGAAGATTATGGAAGAATCTGGAACTGAGGGCACGGTTTTAAAATCCATTTAGAACAGAGATTAGGTCAAAGGTTTCTGTCTTGGAAGGTCGGGAGTTTTTGAAACTTTCTTCCTGAAAAGTGGTACAAGTGGACATCTTGAATATTTTTAAGACAGATCCTTGTCAAGCTGGGGGCTGAAAAGTAATCGGGGGTGGACAAGAATGGGGATTTGAAGTAATAATCAGATCAGTCAAGATCGTATTGAAGATCAGAGCAAGCTTGAGGGACTGAATAGCCTCCTGTCGCTCTTGATTTGTTTGACTGTATTTCTTAATTAGCCAGGAGGAGGATGTACAGATACAAAAAGCTGTCCACCAGGTTGAGAATAATGTGCGTATGGGAGAGCCAAGAACTGCTCAATGTGTAGGTGGACTGTAGGTACCAGAGCGAGCGCTTCACTGATGAATGTCTCCTGTAGTGTGATAACTCCCAGACCCGGCCCTATCCCTAATCTAGAAAAGATTTGTCGTGTAGATACTTTGAGGCCTCTCTCTGGGTTAGTGAGAGGAGCTGTCAGTCAGAGTTTCTGTTCATTTGCTGGTTACTGAGAGAAACATGATGCAATTTGTCTTTCAAAATGCAATACCTCCCTCCTGCCTCACCTTGGTTCAATAGCCAAGCTTCTTGGGCGGCACGGTGGCACGGTGGTTAGCACTGCTGCCTCACAGCGCCAGAGACCTGGGTTCAATTCCCACCTCAGGCGACTGACTGTGTGGAGTTTGCACATCCTCCCCGTGTCTGCGTGGGTTTCCTCTGGGTGCTCTGGTTTCCTCCCACAGTCCAAAGATGTGCAGGTTAGGTGAATTGACCATGCTAAATTGCCCGTAGTGTTAGGTGAAGGGGTAAATGTAGGGGTATGGGTGGGTTGCGCTTCGCCGGGTCGGTGTGGACTTGTTGGGCCGAAGGGCCTGTTTCCACACTGTAAGTAATCTAATCTAATCTAATCTAATCTTCTTTTCTGGACTCAGCAACAAAGAAGGATTTCTTTTGCTAGAGAGATAAGGATGAGCCAATTTGGAATCATTTCAAACCAAACAAAATTTGAGAACCAACATCACAAGCAGGAAGTTCTTCCACGGGAAGCCAGAATAGAAACACACAAGATTGCCACAATTCAACTGAAGCCACCCACTGTCGCCAGAATCGAATTAACTATCCTCTGTCATTCAATTCATTTGGGCTTTTAGAACTATGGAACATTGGAGGTTGAGCAGTGACTTTTACAGGTTTATAAAATCGTGAAGGGCATGGATAGAGTGAATAGACAAGGTAATTTTCCAAGGTTAGGAGAGTTCAAAACTAGAGGGCATAGATTTAAGATGAGAGAGGAAATTTTTAAAAGGAACCCAAGGGGCAACCTTTTCATGTAGAGGGTGGTGCAGGTATGAAATGAGCTGCCAGAGGAAGTGGTGGATGCTGGAACAATTACAACATTTAAAAGGCATCTGGAAGGGTACACGAATAGTGTCTGTTTCTGTGTTGTACATCTCTATGACTCTGTGACTACATCTGCTGCCAGAAGATGCTATGTTTACCTGACCAGTTTCCACTGCACTCTGCAGCAGTAAAACACATTAACAAGGCGTTAGAGTAGTAGAACTTTCAATAAGACTGATTGTGATAAGTGTTCCCTTTTATTGCTATCATTGACATTGGCGGAGGTGGGAACTGCAGATGCTGGAGATTAGAGTCAAGATTAGAGTGGCGCTGGAAAAGAACAGCAGGCCAGGCAGCAGAGGAGCAGAAAAATCGATGTTTCGGGCAAAAGCCCTTCATCAGGAATTCTTGATGAAGGGCTTTTGCCCGAAACGTCGATTTTCCTGCTCCTCTGATGCTGCCTGTCCTGCTGTGCTTTTCCAGCGCCACTCTAATCTTGACCATCATTCACCTTGACCTAGCAGCAACCAGCATTTGTACACCACCTTTTATTTAGAAAGGAGTGAAAATCCTATCCCCAAAGATAACCATCAAGACCCTCAAACCTTCTCCATCGTTAACACATGATCTTCTACCACAAATGCACTTACACCGTGTATTCCTATATTCTTGGACTCCTTCAGAATTCAAAACTCAAGATTGCTTGATATCTGTGCTTTATGTATACTGGGTATTAAACTACAATGGCTGCAATGTATGACTATGTTGTAACTGAATAAACAATAATGTACTAAAAAGTAAGTGAATCTCAGTATCACCTTGTTTTTAAGGAAAAGCAGGGTTGCATACTTTGCACTCCCTACATGTTTGTGGATGCATTAATAAAATCATTTATTCTGAATCCCAGTGCAGAGCAGAGTCAACCGTGGAGGGACTCTACATCACATCTGTCAGGAAACAGTGCAGCAACCTAACATTGTAATACTGAAACTAATGTGCCATTCTTACTTGGTCTGGCCTACATGTGACTGCAGACCTCCAGCATTATGGTTGAATCATAACTACCTTCTGAAATGACAGAGCAAGTCACTCAATTCAAGGGTAATTAGAAATGGAAACACATATCCTGATGACATCTAATTCCCATTAAATAATTTTATAAAATGGTCATTTGTGTATATCTGCATCTCTCAATCAGCAATGTGACAGTAGCAACTTGGATGTATACACCAAGGGGCAGCACGGAGGCTCTGTGATTAGGAATACGAGGATAGAGCAGATGAATGCATGGCAAAAGTATTGTATCCGTTGCTCCCGATGTGGTCTCCTTTTCACTGGGGAGACTGGACGCCTTCTCGCAGAGTGCTTTAGGGAACATCTCCAGGACAACCGCACAATCAAACCCACCGCCCCATGGCCGAACGTTTCAACCCCCCCTCCCAGTCTGCTGAGGACATGCAGGTCCTGGGCCGCCTCCCCCGCCACTCCCACACCACCTGACGCCTCACCTTCTGCCTCAGAACACTTCAACCCCAGGGCATCAATGTGGACTTCACCAGTTTCCTCATTTCCCCGCTCTCTAACTCACTCCTGATGAAGGGCTTTTGCCCGAAACATCGATTTCTCTGCTCCTCTGATGCTGCCTGACCTGCTGTGTTTTTCCAGCACCACTCTAATCTAGACTTTCGCCCAGATAAATGCATGGCTGAGGAACTGGTGTATGGGAGAAGGAATCATATTTTTGGATCATTGGAATCTCTTCTGGGGTAGAAGTGACTTGTACGAGAAGGATGGATTGCACCTAAATTGGAAGGGGACTAATATACTGGCAGGGAAATTTGCTAGAGCTGCTCAGGAGGATTTAAGCTAGTAAGGAGATGGGTGGGACTCAGGGAGATACAGAGGAAAGAGATCAATTTCAGACTGGTACAGTTCAGAAAAGAAGTAGGTCAAACAGTCAGGGCAGGCAGGGACAAGGTAGGACTAATAAATTAAACTGCATTTACTTCAATGCAAGAGGCCTATTTGGGAGGGCAGATTAATGCAGGGCATGGTTAGGATTGGGATATCATACCAATTACAGAAACGTGGCTCAGGGATGGATAGGACTAGCAGCTTAATGTTCCAAGATAGAAAAGGAGGCAAGAGTGGAGGGGAGTGGTGTTTTGATAGGGGATAGCATTACAGCTGTACTTAGGGAGGATATAACTGAAAATACATCCAGGGAAGTTATTTGGGTGAAACTGCGTAATAAGAAAGGAATGATTCCTTATTGGGATTGTATTATAGACCCCCTAATAGTCAGAGGGAAATTGAGAAACAAATTTGAAAGCAGATTTCAGTTATCTATAAGAATAATAAGGTGATTATGGTAGGGGATTTTAACTCACCAAACATAGATTGGGACTGCCATTGTGTTAAGGGTTTAGATGGAGAGGCATTTGTTAAGGGTGTACAAGAAACTTTTCTGATTCAGTATGTGGATGTACCTACTAGAGAAGGTGCAAAACTTGACCGACTCTTGGGAAATAAGGCAGGGCAGGTGACTGAGGTGTCGATGGGGGAGCACTTTGGGGCCAGCGACCATAATTCTATTCATTTTAAAATAGTGATGGAAAAGGATAGACCAGATCTAAAAGTTGAAGTTCTAAATTGGAGAAAGGCTAATTTTGACGGTTATTAGGCAAGAACTTTCAAAAACTAATTGGGGCAGATGTTCGCAGGTAAAGGGACAGCTGGAAAGTGGGAAGCCTTCAAAAATAAGATAACAAGAGTCCAGAGATAGCATATTCCTCATCGGGTGAAAGGAAAGGCTGGTAGGTATAGGGAATGCTTGATGACTAAAGAAATTGAGGGTTTGGTTAAGAAATAAGGAGGAAGCATATGTCAGATGATATAGACAGAAGAGATCGAGTGAATCCTTGGAAGAGTATAAAGGAGGTAGGAGTATACTTAAGAAGGAAATCAGTAGGGGAAAAAAGGGGAAATGAAATAGTTTTAGCAAATAGAATTAAGGAGAATCCAAAGGGTTTTTACAAATACACTAAGGACAAAAGGGTAACTAGGGAAAGAATAGGGCCTCTCAAAGATCAGCAAGGTGGCCTTGGTGTGGAGAAAGTGAGGTCTGCAGATGCTGGAGATCAAAGTTGAAACTTTATTGCTGGAACAGCACAGCAGGTCAGGCAGCATCCAGGGAACAGGAGATTCGACGTTTCGGGCACAGGCCCTTCTTCAGGAATGAGCAGAGAGTGTTCAGCAGGAGAAGATAAAAGGTAGGGAGGAGGGACTTGGAGGAGGGGCGTTGGAAATGTGATAGGTGGAAAGAGGTCAAGGTGAGGGTGATAGGTCGGAGTAGGATGGAGGCGGAGAGGTCAAGAAGAAGACTGCAGGCCAGGAAGGCGGTGCCGGGCTGGAAGGATCCCTTTTATCTTCTCCTGCTGAACACTCTCTGCTCATTCCTGAAGAAGGGCCTGTGCCCGAAACGTCGAATCTCCTGTTCCCTGGATGCTGCCTGACCTGCTGTGCTGTTCCAGCAATAAAGTTTCAACTTTGATATCCAAATGAATCCAACAAGAACTGGACCAAGCATATGTGGTACTCATAATCTTCTTCATCCTAAGTATACGCATGATTTTACTACAACTGCTAAGTATTTCATCAGTAATATTTTCAGCAACATAACACAAAACATCGCAGATAAGAAAAACTGCAGCATATTAACATGCCAAATTTCCCCTAAAGTAAATGCATTAAAATTCCATCAAATTTGACAATATTGTTATGTATTTGGCTTTAAGGGGTTAACACGTAGGGGGTTCCATACAACAGCCAAGCAGGGTGAGATCAATAGTTGTGATGTTGAGAAGATATGCTCTTCTTCATTAGGGTAAATAAAACCACAGAAAGTAGACAAAATCAAACACAAAATATTGCTGAGGAAAGGAGTGAACAAAGACAGAAATGGGAACTATTTAAATGTAAATCTATGATTCGCTCCAGTAATAATATCTAACAATATTCAATATCTAGGATCATACCAAAAGAGTACTTTGAAGTATTAAAGGGATTTTCTGCTATCTAGTGATCTCTGAGGCATGAAGTTTCCCTTTCTTGATATGTGCAAGATCAAGACAAACACTAGGCATACAGTAACAGTGATATCACCGCAGGGAGTTGGCAGCCAATTACACTGAAGTATTCTCAAACAGCAAATCAGAAAGTAAAATGCAGTAAAATCTTCTACTCAATTAAAATTTCCACAGAGTAAATACAAATCATCAGTGATACACATGGGATTAAAGTAGCTGAAATATCATAACTTTTTTTTAAATTTGAAAAAAACATTATTGCCATAATAATGGCAAAAAAGCATCCCAGTGATATAACATTAGATTTCTATGAGTAACTATTGAGTTATTAAAATTAAATTGCATTTATATAGTAACTGTTATGGCCACAGAAAGAGTCGGTGGAAGGGTACTGGGTGGTACGGCGGGAAAGGAAGAAGCGGAGTGCTTTGAGTCCTTCGTGATGGGGGATGGAGGTGTACAGGGACTGGATGTCCATGGTGAAGATGAGGCGTTGGGGACCGGGGAAGCGGAAATCCTGGAGGAGGTGGAGGGCGTGGGTGGTGTCACGAACGTAGGCCTTGGTGTGGAGCCACAGGAGAAGGGGAGATATTAAACCAGTATTTTGCATCAGTATTTACTGTGGAGAAGGACATGGAAGATATAGAATGTAGGGAAATAGATGGTGACATCTTGAAAAAATGTCCGTATTACAGAGGAGGAAGTGCTGGATGTCTTGAAACACATAAAAGGTGGATAAATCCCCAGGACCTGATCAGGTGTAGCCGAGAACTCTGTGGGAAGCTAGGGAAGTGATTGCTGGGCCCCTTGTTGAGATATTTGTATCATCAATAGTCGCATGTGAGGTGCTGGAAGACTGGAAATTGGCTAACGTGGTGCCACTGTTTAAAAAAAAAGGGTGGTAAGGACAAGCCAAGGAACTGTGGACTGGTGAGCCTGACGTCGGTGGTGGGCAAGTTGTTGGAGGGAATTCTGAGGGACAGGAATTGCACATATTTGGAAAGGCAAGACTGATTTGGGATGGTCAACATGGCTTTGGGCGTGGGGAAATCATGCCTCGTGAACTTGGTTGAGTTCTTTGAAAAAGTGACAAACAGGATTGATGAGGGCAGAGTGGTGGATATGATCTGTATGCTCTTCAGTGGGGTGTTCGACGGGGTTCCCCATGGGACACTGGTTAGCAAGGTTAGGTCTCCTGGTATATAGAGAGAACTGACCATTTGGATACAGAACTGGCTTGCGGGTAGAAGACACAGGGTGGTGGTTTGTTTTTCAGACTGGAGGCCTGTGATTGGTGGAGTGCCGCAAAGATCACTGTTGGGTCCACTGCTTTTCGTCATTTATATAAATGATTTGGATGTGAACATGGGAGGTATAGTTGGTGGGTTTGCAGATGACTTTGAGGAGAAAGTGGGGTCTGCAGATACTGGAGATCAGAGCTGAAAATGTGTTGCTAGAAAAGAGCAGCAGGTCAGGCAGCATCCAGGGAACAGGAGAATCGACGTTTCGGGCATAAGCCCTTCTTCAGGAATGAGGAAAGTTTGTCCAGCAGGCTAAGATAAAAGGTAGGGAGGAGGGACTTGGGGGAGGGGCGTCAGAAATGTGATAGGTGGAAAGAGGT
>NC_057718.1:9900976-9945065 GCF_004010195.1 Chiloscyllium plagiosum | reverse complement strand
ATCGTCGACCACGTCGGGGGGGGAAATTGCGGTCCTTGAAGAAGGAGGCCATCTGGGTTGTACGTTTTTGGAACGGGTCCTCCTGGGAGCAGATGCGGCAGAGACGAAGGAATTGGGAGAATGGGATGGCGTTTTTACAGGGGGCAGGGTGGGAGGAGGTGTAGTCCAGGTAGCTGTGGGAGTTGGTCGGTTTGTTGATTCGGTCGCCTGAGATAGAAATAGAAAGGTCGAGGAAGGGGAGGGAGGAATCTGAGACTGTCCAGGAGACACCAGGGTTGGAGGTGTAATGGACACCGAAGGTTACCTCGGATTACTGTGGGATCTTGATCAGATAGGCCAATGGGCTGGGGAGTGGCAGATGGAGTTTGATTTGGATAAATGCGAGGAGCTGCATTTTGGGAAAGCAAATCAGGGCAGGACTTACATGCTCAATGGTAGGATCCTGGGGGGTGTTACTGAACAAAGAGACCTTGGAGTGCAGGTTCATAGCTTTTTGAAGGTAGAGTCGCAGGTGGATAGGTTAGCAAAGGCAGCGTTTTGCATGCTTTGCTTTATTGGTCAGAGCATCGATTTTGGAATTGGGAGGTCATGTTGCGGCTGTGCAGGATGTTGGCTAGGCCACTTTTGGAGTGTTGTGTTCAAGTCTGGTTTCCTTCCTATCAGAGGCATGTTGCGAAACTTGAGGGGGTTTGGAGAGGATTTACAAGGGTGTTGCCAGGGTTGGAGGATTTGAGCTATAGGGAGAGGCTAAATAGGCTGGGGCTGTTTTCCCTGGAGCGTTGAAGGCTGACCTTATAGAGGTTTATAAAATCATGAGGGGCATAGATAGGATAAATAGACAAAGTCTTTTCCCTGGGGTGGGGGAAGTCCAGAACTGGAGGGCATAGGTTTAGGGTGAGAGGGGAAAAATTTAAAAAGGGACGTAAGGGGCAATGTTTTCACGCAGTGGGTGGTGAGTGTATGGAATAAGCTGCCAGAAGAAGTGGTGGACGCTGGGACAATTACAACATTTAAAAGGCATCATGGTTTATGAATAAGAAGGGTTAAGAGGGATATGGGCCAAGCGCTGGCAGGTGAGACTAAATAGGTTGGGTTATCTGGTCAGCATGGACGAGTTGGACCAAAGGGTCTGTTTCCGTGCTGGCAATCTCTGTGACTCTATGACCACAGTTTTGGGTCCATTGCTCTTTTGGGAATGTAGCCACATATGGCCATGGGCCAAGTGCTGGAAAATGAGATTAGAATATTGAGGTGTTTGGTATGATTGGCATGAACTCAATGGGCCAAAGGGCTCTTTTCTGTGTGGTAGATTTGTCTCTAAAAGGCTAGTAAGTAAATAGATCATAGCAGCAACTACAGTTAATTTGCCTCCAAAGGAAGTATTGTCAATGTTTCACCACTAGATGGTGCAACAAATGTGCATGTGCAGAAACACAGCATTGCAGAATCATAAATGTATTGTAGTGAAGGTGACCATTCAGCCCATCGTGTCTATACTGGTTCTCTGCACATGTTAACACAGTGCTGGTCACAGCTGTAGATTAAAATAAATCCACCTTCCCAACCTTGACTGTACTTAACCAGTAAGGGAATCAACAATGATGGGGAAAAGGCATGAAGGTGGATTTGAGTGTTATCAGATTGGTCATGATCTCACTGAGTGCAGAAATAGACCAAATGGCCTATTTTTCATAGAATCACAACAGTGAGAAAGTAGGCCATTCGGCCAATTGAGTCATTACTGAACGTGCAAAGAGAATCCCACCACACAAACAGACACTTCAGTCCAACTCATCTGTAAATCATCCTAAGTATTCTAAATTAATCTGGTTTCATTTGCCATCATTTGGCCCATATCCCTCTAAAACCTTCTTATTCATATACCCATCCAGATTCTTTTTAAATGTTGTAACTGTACCAGCCTCCACCACTTCCCCTGGCAGCTCACTCCATACACACACACCCTACACAATGCTTGTAACTCTACATTTCCCACCTAACCTGTACACTGTTGGACTGCAAGAGGAAACTGGAGCACCCAGAGGAAACTCATGTAGACATGGTCAGGACGTGCTAACTCCACACAGACAGTCACCCGAGGGTGGAATCAAACCTGGGACTCTGGTGCTGTGATGCAGCAGTGCTAACCACTGCACCACCATGCCACCCATTCTGCTTCAGCATCTCATGGTCTAATCTCCTGCCTTTTCCCTGTAACCCTGCATATTGCTCTTATTTAAATAACCATTCACTGCACTCTTAAACGTCTCAATAGAACCTGCCTCCACCACACTTCCACAATGTGCACTCCAAACCCTAACTGCTCACTGAGGAAAAAAAATCCTCTCACTTGACATTTGCTTAATTTGGAAAACACTTTTAAAACTGTGCCCCTCTGATCCTCAGAGCTATGCAGTCCCAGCAAAGCACGCTAACGTTCAGTCACAAAAAAGGAATAATGCTGGGACAACTTAAACTTCATGCTATTTAATGATAGTGCATATCTAATACACCTGAACTCTTTATAGCACATGAACGGGTGCTGAAATCAAATTGTGCATGTACAGGCCCATACTGACAATAGAGGTCCTGTCACTGATGTCACGGGAGCCATCTCCAAGGTCCAACAGCCAGCTATTCTTTGCAACAATAATTCAACAGCTTCATGGTCAGCAACTTCTGATTTCCAGATCTTTCAAAACAGAATTCACGTTTTTAAGCTGTCATGGTGGCTGTTTGACCTCTGCAACACAGGTCAGGATCACCAGTCCAACAACATAACCGCTAGATTTCAAGATCTGAAACACAATCGGAAACGCAGGAGACAAATAACTGCCAGGGAACAACTTCAGGAGAATGCAAGTTCTTGAGAAAATGTTACTTCATTTATCACTCTTAAAGACTGCTCCAGTACCCCCACTGTCAGCCGACTAGGTGATACATCAATGATAGAGTCCACTTATCAGTAGATAACCAAATACATTAGATTCTGACTGTACAAGGCATTAATTGCTTGCAAGACTGATGAACACTCAATCATGTAAGAAAACTGTCCAAATAAATACTACTTAATGGAGTACAAGTTGCTTCTGACAATAGGCTGAAAAAATACAGGAATAGGGAGAGTGCTTTGGGCTGGTCAATTAGGAAAGGTTTCTGATTAATGGATGATGTTCGAAAATGTATGGGAGTGAGAGTTCAGATCATATCATAAATCAAAGGCGATGTTTGAAAAGCCTTTCCCCTTTGAGTGGGAGCTCAGACGTCCACGCCAACAGCACAGGTTAAAAAGCTCCCACTCATGTCTGCAGTCCTGCAGTCAGGTAGAAAAGAATTTTGCTTGTGAATTCTTTCCCATTCCTGTAGTATTCCATAAGCCAACTGATGTGAAGAAGAATTTGCCTTTATTCCCTGCACTATTTTCAAAATAGTTAAGGGTTAATGTTGAGTCTGCCTCCTTATTAGTAATGCACAGAGGAGGCAAACTGTCCTTCAGCTTCACCTCCTCCTCAACGGGCACCATAATAGTTTTCTCCTTATTTTTCCACAGGATGCGGGTGTCATCAGCGAGGACAGAATTCGTGGCCTATACTTAATTGCTTTTGGTATGTTAGGCCATTTCAGAAGACAGTTGAAAGGTCACCCACATTGCTTTGGGTCCAGAGTCACATGTAGGCCCAGATTTCCTTCCCCAACAAACTTGAGGGAACCAGATGGATTTTTCCAACAATCGATGATAGTTATCATGGTCACCATTACCAAGGTGAGGTGCCGGTGTTGGACTGGGGTGGACAATGTCAGAAGTCACACGACACCAGGTTATAGACCAACAGGTTTATTTGAAATCCCAAGCTTTTGAAGGGCTGCTTCCGTCCACTTCATCTAATGAAGGGGCACGCTCCAAAGCTTTGGGATTTCAAATAAACCTGTTAGTCTATACCTGGGGTCGTGAGATTTCTGACTTTGATCATTACCAAGACCAGATTTTGTTTTCAATATTGCAGATTTCATTAATTTAGTTTAAATTCCATCAGATGCCATAGAGTCACTGAGGCCCAACTCATCCATGCTGACCAAATATCGAGTCCCATTTCCCAGCACAAGGCCTGTATGTCTCCAAACCTTTCCTATTCATATGCTCATCCAGATGCCTTTTAAATGTTGTAATTGTACCAGCCTCCACTGGCTTCCTCTGGATGGCAGCTCATTCCATACACGCACCACCCTCTATTTCGATATGTTGCCTCTTCGGTCCCTTTTAAATCTTTCCCCCTCACCTTAATTCTATGCCCTTTAGTTTGGATTCCCCTACCCCAGGGAAAAGACCTTGACTATACATTCTATCCATGCCCCTCATGATTTCATAAGCCTCTATAAAAGGTCACCCTCAGCCTGATGAATGGTTTATGCCTAAAAGTGACTCTCCTGCTCCTCAGATGCTGCCTGACCTGCTGCATTTTTCCAGTGCCACATGTTTTGACTCTGATCTCCAACATCTGCAGTCCTCACTTTCTTTGAGTATTCAACACTCAAGGGAAAATGGCCCGAGCCTATTCAGTCTCTCCCTACAGCTCCAACCCTGGTGACATCCCTGTCAATCTTTTCTGAACCCTTTCAAGTTGTACAATATCTTTCCCAAAGTGGGGAGACCAGAATTGAACACAATATTCCAAAAGCAGCCTAATCAATGTCCTGTACAGCTGCAATGACCTCCAAACTCCTGTACTCCATGCACTGACCGATGGTAAAATTAAAACCATAACATTAGTCTGAGCCTCTGGATTATTAGCTGAGTGACATTACTATTATACAAGTGGTTCCTCAGTGTGAGACTGTACCTGCAGCAGAGGGAAATAAAGCAAGTAACAGTTTCACTTTTACAGTGCCTCATGTCTCCCAGAAGGCATCATTCTCAGACAACTCCCACCTAATTGACGATTACACATCTTCACCTTGACAATGTACTGCAACCTACTTCACTGGACAAAGGAGTCTTGTACACGCTTCACCTGATGTTATCAACTGTTACTTCCAATAGAAGGGCTGGCATTGAGATCAAGTGAGGGATCTTCAGCATTCCTGTGCGGTTAGTATACTGTGGAAAAATATAATTCTTTAATTAGGCTCAAAGAACTGATCCTGATAGAGTTCAGTTAATTCCACAACGTCCTGTTCCTGTGTTACTGTGTAGGAGCAACAATAAGTAGCAGCATTAACTTTACAACAGCAATGCTTCTTCTGTATGGAAACAAGATGAATATATTTGTTTATACTGGCAGACTGCAGTCAGACAAACAAATACTGAAACCTGACTCTTCCCATTAGCATTGATAGGTCGCCCAAACTTTGAAGTGGTAAATCACTACTGCTGTCAAAATTGCAGTTGTAAGTTGCAATCAGTAATAACTAGTCTCAGAGGTAGGTCCCTGTCCACTGCCAAATAGGCCAACTGCCAGGGTAAGCTGGCAGTCAACAAAAGAACTTAAGTCTTCCTTCTCTGAACCATACACAGAGTGAGAGCTCATAAAACATTTACAGCAACTGGGAGATTAGAGATTGGGTAGGGACGAACCATTGATGTCCTCCGAACTTCCTGCCATTTTGGGGAATACTTAATTATCTTGTTTAAAAAATAGAATCATAGAATCCAGATCGTGTGGAAGCAGGCCACTCAGCCCATTGAGTTCACACGGATTCTCCGAAGAGGCTGTTCATTCCACACACGAACCACTCTGTGTATAAAAAAAGTTGCCCTCATGTCCTTTATAAATCTTTCTCCTCTCATCTTAAAATAGGTTTTTTAAAATCATGAGGGGCATGGATCAGGTAAACAGACAAGCTATTTTCCCTTAGGTGGGGGAGTCCACGACTACAGCGCACAGACTGAAGGTGAGGGGGTACAGATTTAAAAGGGACCTAAAGGGCAACCTTTTCACAGAGTGTGGTACGTGCCTGGAATAAGCTGCCAGAGGAAGTGGTAGAGGCTGGTACAATTACAACATTTAAAAGGAATATGGCCAAATGCTGGCAAATGGGACTAGGTTTATCTCTGATATCTGGTTGGCATGGACAAATTGGAACACAGAGTCTGTTCCTGTGTTGCATATCTCTGACTCTATTTCTTCCCCAGTCTTGAAATTCCCCACCCATGGGAAAAGACAACTGCCTTTCACCTTATCTAGACCCCTCATGATTTTATAAACCTCTATAAGGTCACCTCTTAACCGCCTACACTCCAGTGAAAAAGGTTCCAGCCACTCCTTATCACTCAAATCCTCCATTCTTAGCAACATCCTGATAAATCTCGTGAACCCTCTCCAGCTTAAAAATATCCTTCCTGTAACTGGGCAAACAGAATCAGACACAGCATTCCAATCGAGGCCTCACCAACATCTGTACAACCTCAACATGATGTCCCAACTTCAGACTCAAAAGTCTGAGCAATGAAGGCAAGCGTGCTAAATGCCTTCTTAACCATCCTGTCGACCTGTGACAGGAAGGTCAAATAATTATGTATCTGAACCCCTAGGTCCCTCTGTTCTGCAACCATCTGGACCAGATGGGCCAATGGGCTGAGAAGTGGCAGATGGAGTTTAATTCAGATAAATGAGAGATGGTGCATTTTGGAAAGGCAAATCAGAGCAGGACTTATACACTTAATGGTAAGGTCCTAGGGAGCGCTGCTGAACAAAGAGATCTTGGAGTGCAGGTTCATAGCTCCTTGAAAGTGGAGTCGCAGGTAGATAGGATAATGAAGAAGGCGTTTGGTATGCTTTCCTTTATTGGTCAGAGTATTGAGTACAGGAGTTGGGAGGTCATGTTGCAGCTCTACATTGGTTAGGCCATTGTTGGAATATTGCATGTAATTCTGGTCTCCTTCCTATCGGAAAGATGTTGTGAAACTTGAAAGGGTTCAGAAAAGATTTACAATGATGTTGCCAGGGTTGGAGGGTTTGAGCTATAGGGAGAGGCTGAACAGGCTGGGGCTGTTTTCCCTGGAGCGTTGGAGGGTGAGGGGTGACCTTATAGAGGTTTACAAAATTATCAGGGGCATGGATAGGATAAATAGACAAAGTCTTTTCCCTGGAGCCGGGGAGTCCAGAACTAGAGGGCATAGGTTTAGGGTGAGAGGGGAAAGATATAAAAGAGACCTGGAATGAGCTGCCGGAGGATGTGGTGGACGCTGGTACAATTGCAACATTTAAGAGGCATTTGGATGGGTATATGAATAGAAAGGGTTTGGAGGGATATGGGCCGGATGCTGGCAGGTGGGACTAGATTGGTTGAGATATCTGGTCGGCATGGACGGGTTGGACCGAAGGGTCTGTTTCCATGCTGTACATCTCTATGACTTTATGACTAGGCCCTTGACCCCAGACAAAGCACCAACTCTTAGCTCTGGGACAGAAGGCTCAGGTTTAAGTCCGACCTGCTCCAGAGGTATGTAATTGCATCTCTGAACAGGGTGATTAGGAAACAGCTGAGTTTCAACTAATTGTTCTGGTTTATACTGATCCCTCAATAATCCTTAAACTCAAATGATCTGTCATGATCCTATTATTGTTTGTGGGATTTTGTTGTGTAGAAATTGTTTTTATTTCATCATGCTTCCTTTCTGTCTCTCTCGCAAACCTTCAGCATCGCTTTGGAAAAGGACGCCTTTCCGGTTGAGGCAACCTATCCAGGAAACCTCACGGCAATTGGTTTCCTCAAACATGACACCGCGTCATGAAGGAAAGCCACACGGTAACCAGCTGTCTGTCCAAATAAAACAACATTCAAATCACACTCTAGTTGCGATACCTCCCAGCACAGGGATATAATTGCCTGTAACAATAGAAGAGGGTGTTCCTCTTGTGTGAATTTAAAATACTTCAAGTGTACTAATTGAGACTTCTAAACAATCCAGTCGCCGGTCATGAACAATTGCAAAAATGAAAACACTTGCCTCATCACAATTCCAATTGTACAATGAAGTTGTTTGAAGTTCACCACCTACTTGTGCTGTGAGCAAAATCTCAAATGAAGAGATAATCGACCGGTTTGACGGCTTTTGGCGGACGGATGTCTGACTTAAGCACTGGAAGAACAACTGACGTTAAAAGATCTACACTTGGGTGAGTGCAAAAGGTTGGTGTTGTTCTACAACTGGAAGAGCAAGAGTGTTGACAAATGGGCAAACAAACAGTTTAACAGCTCAAATCCTACTGCAATCGCTTTAGGGGTGCAGAGGTGGTGTCCCTACCTCTGGTCCAGAAAGTCTGGGTTCAAGCCGCAACTTAGGATATAATGATCACAGGGCTGTGACCTAATGTGCCGAAACAGGTGGATTAAGAATGGCAACCAAAACATTGTCGCTCCATCCAAAAAAA
The DNA here is from genome assembly GCF_004010195.1 of Chiloscyllium plagiosum. Taxonomy (NCBI): domain Eukaryota; kingdom Metazoa; phylum Chordata; class Chondrichthyes; order Orectolobiformes; family Hemiscylliidae; genus Chiloscyllium; species Chiloscyllium plagiosum. Next base: position 9,936,693 of record NC_057718.1, on the reverse strand, counting down.
AACATTTTCCGAGAATCAAAAGCCTTCCCATTTGCAGGCCAATGTGTACCTTGGTTTGGGAGTTGGGAAGCATTAGAAAGGGAATGAAAAAATAGGGTTAAAGGTGAAAGTTGTGTTACAAAGGAAAATTGGGCAGGGTAGTGTGTGTAACAGGGTATGAGAGGGAAGTTTGTGCATAGATCAAGTTGCTTGCTTTGTTGATGGGATTCTTTCGAAACCATAAGTATACCCAGTTAAAAATCACACCACACCAGGTTATAGTGCAACAGGTTTAATTGGAAGCACTAGCTTTCAGAGCGACACTCCTTCATCAGGTGGTAGTGGATGGCTCAATCCTAACAGAATTTATAGCAAAAATTTACAGTGTGATGTAACTGAAAAGCTTAACAGACAATCAATTTTTCAATGTATACTTTCAGTTACATCACACTGTAAATTTTTGCTATAAATTCTGTTAGGATTGAGCCCTCCACTACCACCTGATGAAGGAGCGTCGCTCCGAAAGCTATTGTGCTTCCAATTAAACCTGTTGGACTATAACCTGGTGTTGTGCGATTTTTAAATTTGTACACCCCAGTCCAACACCGGCATCTCCAAATCATAAGTATACCCAGAAGACATTTTTTTGCATCCACATCATCAAATTCAGAAGGAAATAGCAAAATAGAAGCTTCTTAAATTACAAATACTGATTCACAGCATATGTACTTGATGAATTTCTGAATGATCTGTTCAAGTGTTATTCTATTCAGTCCAAAGCCACAGCTGGTAGCATCAATAAGAACAACAGACAATGCTGAAAAATATGGCAGATCTGGCAGAATCTGCAGAGAGAGACCTGGACTTAACATTTCAAGTCAATGACCTTCTTCATGTGACACTGATGTGTGGTCCCAGATATTTAGAGATTGGGAAAAGAATTGGTGGGAAATTATTCACAGCCACCATAGAAAACTTCAGTCATCTGATTTTTCTATCATTTTTGCTACAACATCATCTTACATTGACATAACACCTTTGATTTTGTAGAACATTTAAATGAACAAAAATGAAGGCTGAGGTTAAACATCAAAGAGATGATTGATACAAGGCCATTTGGTTTCCTATTCATTGCATCATCATTTAACGAAAACTGGCTACATGTTCAACATTTTCCGATTCTGATCAAAACAGAAATGTTAACCGTATGCCTCACCTGTTGAAAATGTTTTCCCGCAGTTGCTGTTTTAACGCATTTCTCATGAGATATGTGGCACACACTCCAGTGAGCTAAGCCAATACAGGCAATTTTCTTCAGTGCTACAAATAAACTTTAGGTAACATAAAGGCATCAGGATACATTAAGCCTGCACCAACCCTGCAAATAAGGCTTGGCAAAATGCCCAATTAATAGATTTACTTAACGGAGGTTGCATGGTATACTTTCTGCCTTGTTCTTCAATCTTCTTTAATGATGGAAGATTTACAACAGAATCATTCTCAAGTCCAAGGCACAATAAAAATACATCTAACAGCTCATCCCATTCAAAGTAAGTTTCCATTCATATCCAATGCAATAATTTACACATATTTTATTCAATAGGATCTACTCAAAAAATAACAGGAACTCTGCAAAGCTATCTTTTAAATAATGCCAAGTGAACAGTATTTTACCAAGGTTTCTTTCCCACGCTTTCCATTCCTTCTGTCGACCTCAAGTCAGTTTAATGACTCACTATTTGTTGTGTCACCATAGTTTTACCAGACCACTGGGCTGCTCTCTTATTAGAGAGACAGGACTAGTGGCGATTTAAGCTGACAGCCACCATACCTCAAGCGAGAGGAAGAGGTTGAGAAGGTCAGTCCATCATCATAATGACATCATACTGCTTTGCAAACCAACTGTCCAGCCAACTGAGCTAAATGGGCGGCACAGTGGCCAGCACTGCAGCCTCACAGTGCCAGGGACCCAGTTTTGATTCCATCCTTGGTATACTGTCTGTGCAGAGTTTGCACATTCTCCCAGTGTCTGTGTGGGTTTTCACCGGTTGCTCTGGTTTCCTCCCACAGTCCAAAGATGTGCAGATTAGGTGGATTGGCCATGCTAAATTGCCCATAGTGTGCAGGGCTGTGCAAGCTAGGTGGATTGGCCCTGGGAAATGCAGGGTTATAGGGATAGGTAGGAATGAGTGTGGGTGGGATGCTCTTCGGAGGGTCGGTGTGGACTTGATGGGTCAAATGGCCTGTTTCCACACTGTAGTCATTCTGTGATTCTATGAATCCAACCCCATTTTTAATAGTCAGCTCTCAGCAGCCAGAGCACAGCACAATTCAAAGTATCATCTTGGCAGTGAAGGAGACCATTCAGCTCCACTAAGTCAATGCTAGCTCTCTGTGAAGCAATCTAATCCAATCAGTCAGATTCTCCTGCTCCATTCCCATTGCCTGCAAATTTAATTCTTTCAAACGCCCACCCATTTATCAGCTTTGCTTCCACCACCCTAATGGACTGAGAGTTCTAGCTATTATCATTCACTTCCGAAAAAAGCTTCTCTCACAAAGTACCTCTTGCCCGAAAGTTTAAATCATGAGCTGAACAGAAGAGCTTTACTTTGTCCATGTAAATCCAAACATGTTAAAATCTTGTCATCCTCTCGCAAATCTTCCCTCGCTCCCAGGAGAGCAAGTGCAGCTTCCCCTTTTTATTAAAATCATTCACCTTTGGAACTACTCTGTTGAATCTCCGTGCAGTTTCTTCAGAATCCATGCCAGAAAGTGTGCTGACCACAATCAAAGCCATAATATTCATTTGCAGTTTAATGAGAGCTAAAGTGCACATGTTCCCCCCCCCCCACTTTGGGGATATGATTACCTTGGGATAACATCACCAAGTTGAAAACCGCTGAAAGTCAAGCAACTGGTGTATTTTAAAACTTACTTAAATTGGAAAATTGTGACTGTCAATCCTCCATTACTGGCTGCATCACCACTTTTATAACGATTTAGCTTCATCCACTAACTCCATTACGATTTTTCTTTCCTGACTTGGGATATGTTTTTCCCCACAGCTTCAAAATGCCTGGAGATATTTTTGACATTCTCTGGAAAATAGTTCTGTAGCGCATTGGATGTTGACACATTTGTGAGTTCCAATCCACGCGTAGTCGAAACAACAGGGCATTAATGCTAACTGGTTATCATAGATTCGTTGCGAGGCTGCACTAGTACACAGAGTAGTGGGCACATCTTCGTGTGCCGCTATGAAAGTGAGCGATTTTGCGGTACAAACGTGCAGTGATTATGGAGCTAAAAGAGCAACCCAGAGGTTGAGTGTTTCAAATTCTAGAGCTGAAAATGTGTTGCTGGAAAAGCGCAGCAGGTCAGGCGGCATCCAGGGAACAGGAGAATCGACGTTTCGGGCATAAGCCCTTCTTCAGGAATGAGGAAAGTTTGTCCAGCAGGCTAAGATAAAAGGTAGGGAGGAGGGACTTGGGGGAGGGGCGTCGGAAATGTGATAGGTGGAAAGAGGTCAAGGTGAGGGTGATAGGTCAGACTGGGGTGGGGGGGACACACACACACACAGCGAGGGAGGGACACACACACACAGCGTGGGAGGGTGAATCGCTCTGCAAGTAGGCGGCCTGTCTCCCCAATATAGAGGAGGCCACACCGGCTGCAGCGGATGCAGTAGATGATGTGGGTGGAGGTGCAGGTGAATCTGTGGCGGATATGGGAGTTTCCTTTTGGGCCTTGGAGAGGAGTGAGGGGGGAGGTGTGGGCGCAAGTGTTGCACCTCCTGCGGTTGCAAGGGAAGGTGCCGGGAGTGGAGGTTGGGTCGGTGGGGGGTGTGGGTCTGACAAGGGGGTCGCGGAGGGAGTGGTCTCTACGGACAGCTGATAGGGGAGGGGAGGGAAATATATCCTTGGTGCTGGGTCTGTTTGGAGGTGGCGGAAGTGACGGCGGATGATGCGCTGTACATGGAGATTGGTGGGGTGGTAGGTGGGGACCAGTGGGGTTCTGTCCTGGTGGCGGTTGGAGGGGCGGGGTTCAAGGGCGGAGGAGCGGGAAGTGGAAGAGATGCGGTGGAGGGCATCGTCGACCACGTCGGGGGGGAAATTGCGGTCCTTGAAGAAGGAGGCCATCTGGGTTGTACGTTTTTGGAACTGGTCCTCCTGGGAGCAGATGCGGCGGAGACAAAGGAATTGGGAGAATGGGATGGCGTTTTTACAGGGGGCAGGGTGGGAGGAGGTGTAGTCCAGGTAGCTGTGGGAGTTGGTCGATTTGTAGTAGATGTCCGTGTTAGTCGGACATCTACTGAAATGTTTCAAATTCTACAATGGCAAAGAAATGGATTCAATAAACTGCTCTGATAAGAGCTCAGTTTCACTCTCCACGAACACAGCCTGCGCCTGCTGAATATTTCCAACACTTATAATTCCAGCAGCCATGGACTTCTGCTTCTGTTTTGATGAATGCACTGATAGGAACATGGATTGAGGAGCGGGAGTAGGCAATTCAGCCTTCAAGTCCACTCCACCATTTAACATGATCATGGCTGATCTTATCCTAAGCTCTCGCCAGCCCTTCAGACCTCTGTATTCATCGGATTTCAACGTTTTATGTACCCTCCACTCCACAACTGGTGGCCTTGCCATCAGACAGAGGCCTTGAGCTCTGGAACTCCCTCCTTAAACCTCTCCAATTCGCCCTCAAGACAGTGTCTTGAGCAAGCTTTTGATCACTTGACCTGATATATCTATAGGTGGCTCGGAGTGAGATTATGTTTGATAACACACTTCTGAACAGCCTGCGGGATAGGATGTTCAAGGTGCTGCATTAATGCAATCTGTTGTGGTTGGAAACAATTTCTCTCTTTCTGGTTTATTATCAGTTGGCTAACATGAACAGGAGCTGAATACAAACCACTTGGGCCTGAACCCAAGCAAAATCTGATCAAATGGTCAAAACTAATTTCCAATTTAAATAATGAGGAGAAAACCCCACTGCAACACATCTGCAATCTCTGGTCCCTTTTGCTTGCTAATTATCACTTGGATTAAACTAAACTAGAGCAGCTGGGGCACCCTCAAAGTATCCATCAATTCGAGTTGATGAAAAAGCATTTAAATAAAGGGCAGGAGATGAGAAAATGGTTCGTTTTAATGATTTTAAATGAATATTCATTGGTTTTAATGTAACATGTGGGAAACATTTTTATTTCAAAAATATACTTTATTTATAAAGAAATATAGATAGCCACTAAAGCAATTTAGTTCTTTTTAGTAATATATGAAGAAAATAAACAAAATGTTGGAGTTTGAATCGATCCAACAAACAAACTAAAGGCATCTCTTTCTTGTGCAAGATTATATTTACATATGTTTGAGGTACCAGAAGGGACCAATAAGTGAATAAGATTTAATGAGCTTATGGTACCATAATGATTAACACGCCCTACTGTCACGTGGTAAGCAGGCAGCAATCAGAAAAGGTTTGAGGAATCTCTTTGGTGACACAGTGGAAGGAATTGGAACAAGGCTGCACAATGTAATTGAGATCGGATTCCAGCTCACAACTAAACAGGAATGTGTGCCGGTTATTTCAGGATGCTGGGTGGGCAGCGATAGGGCACTGACAAGTGTTGCCGATAGTTACCTAGGTAACAGAAGAAAGAGGAACCAATGAAGAGTGTCTTGTCTTTTGATGATGAACTTTGCAACTTTCCAGACTCAAAAGCAAGTTCAACAGGTTCAGATCATAAATAAAAGCAAAATACTACTGGATGCTGGTCTACTGCATGTGCTGCTCACAGTGCAGTCTCCATTACACTGGCAAGATCAAACGCAGGCAAGGTGACCGCTTTGTGGAACACCTCCAATCTGTCTGTAGGAATGACCCTGACATCCCAGTTGCTTGACATTTAAATAAACCATCTTACTCTCATGTCAACATTTCTGCCCTCGTGCTGTTGCAATGCCCTAACAAAGCAAATTCCAAGCTTGAGGAACGACGCCTCATTTTATCCTTAGGCACTGTACAGCCTCAAGGTCTCAATATTGAATTCAATCATTTTTTGCATTATGGATCGCGTTGTCTATTCACCATTTTTCTTCCATTCTGTCTTCCTGTTCCACCCCACCAACTGTCTTGCCTTGTTTGCATCTTGCTGACGATAGTAAAGAGAACTCATTCCCTGCCTTTAACATCTTAATTTATAACTATTTGATGTTTCTTTTTCTCTTTGGTCACCATTAACAACTCTTTTGCACTGCGACTCAGTTTTTTTTCAATGCTTTTGACAGAGGCATTTTCCAACATCTTTAAGTTCAGAACATTACCAATGTTCCCATTTTCTTAGATAGTAGCTACTGCCAATGACTCCCTAAAGTTATCATTTTCACCTCCATCATCTTGTTTCTTTACTTGTCTCATTCTTTTCCACCCTTTCACAAGCCTCGGACACGGTCACCCGTTGCTTTTGAAATTGCTAATAAACCATTAATTCTCTATCAATTCTGAATAAAGGCCATCAACCAGAAACTTCAAATAACTGAAACAAAACAGAAATTGCTAGAAAAGCTCAGCAGGTCTGGCAGCATCTGTGGAGAGAAATCAGTGTTAATGTTTCAGGTCCAGTGACCCTTCCTTTGAAACCTTCAAGTAACCGCTTGCTGATGCTGACTGACCTGCTGAGAATTTTCTTCATTCCATATTTCAGATTCCAGCATTGTTAGTATGTTAGAACTGGAGTTCTGGGAGGATCACAGCATTGAACGGATCTTAAATCTTGACACCTGCTCAGCTTTGTCTGCTCTCCTGTTGCATTGACTGAGCCTCAGAGCTGTTGAGTTATTCCAATTGAGCAGGAGAGGTGACACAAGGGGTCCATGAGCCACAGCGACTCTCTGTGCCTTTAGGTGACCAAGAAGTGGGGGAAACATCAATATAAAGTTGCGATGGGGAAAGTGGTAGGGGAATGCAAGATCTCCTCACTGGTAGCCCATTCACCACATGCATTCTCCTTCCAGCATTGATGCACAGCAGCCACAGTGTATATAACCTCAAAGAGGTACTTAATCAACTCACCAAGGCTCCTTCAACCGTATCTTCCAAATCACCTGGACAGACAAGGGCATAGATGCATGGGAGTATCATTATTTTCAAGCTGACCCACCAAGTCACACAATATGCTAACTTGGAACTATACTGCCATTTCTTCCCCATTACTGTTAAAAGTTCTGGAACTCTAACCCTATTCCCCTCAGAGCACTGTGAGTTGTCCCTACACCGTGTGCACTGCAGTGAGTCAAGGCAGCAACGCATCACCACCATCTGGTACACACTGGGATGGGCCAGTGACAGACACCTATATCCCACAAACAAACTTTCAAAAGTCAGCATACAGAATCATTAATGTATTAAAATGTCTCAAGCAATCCTTTTTTTTTGTGCTAATTGGTCCTTTTAAGGCTGCCACAAAAGATGATATTTGGACGAATAGCTTGTTCAATGAAGTAGATTTTAAAGAACACTTTAAACAAATATAAGATGCTGAGAGGTTTTAAGGGGTAGGGGAAGATTCCCAATTCTTAAAAGGCTTAGGCAATAGCAGCATGACAAAAAAGACAGCACGTATTAAACAAGGTTGCCAGTCTCAAAATACAACGGCATGCACAGCAAAGAGTTCCAATTAAGTGGAATTAAGTAACACCAATTCAGTTCATCTCCATCACAGCAATGATTGACAGGACTCAGTGGGCAAGTGTTAAGCTGGGAAATAAATGGGCCCTGAAGACTTCCAACTAGCTCCCATGGCAATTAGTGGCTGAGTTTGTATTCAAGGGGATAATGCTCTGCATCAGGGGCAGGCACTATGACACTTCAACCCTCCCCATAGCTTTTCTCACAGGAGAGGGTTTTTGTTTGTGCGTGGTATTAACAAGGATGGCGTTACCACAAGTGATTTTGAAAGGCATTTCGACACCCTCCTCTCAAGCTTTTACACAGAGCCTCTATAGCCATGCTTTAACAGATTCCTAGAACAGCTGTTTGAAGGTAAATTCACATTTGATATGTGGGAGGCTTTGAAAGAGAGGTTGATTAGAGTGCAGGACAAACACTAACCCAGTGAAAATGAGGGATAGAATTGGCAAGATTAGGGAACCATGGATGACAGGTGAAAACTGAGACTAGCTAAGAGGCAAAAAGCAGCATACATAAGATCTAAGCGACTGAAAACAAGGTTTTGGAAGAATATGGGGAATGTAGGACCAATCTGAAATGAGGAATTAAGGGGTCATGAAATATCTTTAGCAAACAGGGTTAAGGAAAATCTCAAAGCCTTTTATTCGTATATAAGGAGCAAGAAGGTAACTAGAGAAAGGGTTGGCCCACTTAAGGACAAAGGAGGAAAGTTATGAGTCGAGTCAGAGAAAATGGGTGAGATTCTTAATGAGTACTTTGCATCGGTATTCACCGAGGAGGGGGATATGATGGATGTTAAGGTTCGGAATAGATGTTTGATTACTCTAGGTTGAGTACAGGAGTTGGGAGGTCATGTTGTGCTTGCACAGGACATTGGTTAGGCCACTGTTGGAATATTGTGTGCAATTCTGGTCTCCTTCCTATTGGAAAGATGTTGTGAAACTTGAAAGGGTTCAGAAAAGATCTACAAGGATGTTGCCAGGGTTGGAGGATTTGAGCTATAGGGAGAGGCTGAACAGGCTGGGGCTGTTTTCCCTCGAGCGTCGGAGGCTGAGGGGTGACCTTATAAAGGTTTACAAAATTATGAGGGGTATGGATAGGGTAAATAGGCAAAGTCTTTTCCCTGGAATGGGGGAGTCCAGAACTAGAGGGCATAGATTTAGGGTGAGAGTGGAAAGATATAAAAGAGACCCAAGGGTAAATATTTTTGTGCAGAGAGTGGTGTGTGTATAGAATCTGCTGCCAGAGGGGAGGAGGCCAGTACAATTGGCATTTAAAAGGCATCTGGATGGGTATATGAATAGGAAGGGTTGAGAGTGTTATGGGCCAAATGCAGGCAAATGGGACTAGAATAGATTAGGATATCTGGTCGGCATGGACAAGTTGGACCCAAGTGTCTATTTCTGTGCTGCACATCTCCATGACTCTAAGTCAGCATAAGGAGGGAGGAAGTGCTCGGTATTCTAAAAATCATTAAGGTCGACAAATACCCAGGTCCAGATGGGATCTATCCCAGGTTAGAGGGAAGCAAGAGGGGAAATAGCTGGGGCCTTAACAGATATCTTTGCAGCATCCTTGGACACAGGTGAGATCCGGGAGGACTGGAGAATTGCTAATGTTGTCCCCTTGTTTAAGAAGGGTAGCAGGGATAATCCAGGTAATTATAGACCAGTGTGTCTGATGTCAGTGGTAGGGAAGCTGCTGGAGAAGATACTAAGAGATATGATCTACTCCCATTTGGAAGAAAATGGGCTTATCAGTGATAGCCAATATGGTTTTGTGCAGGGAAGGTCATGTCTTACCAACTTAATAGAATTCTTTGAGGAAGTGACAAAAGTTGATTGATGAGGGAAAGGCTGTAGATGTCACAGACATGGACTTCAGTAAGGCGATTGATAAGGTTCCCCATGGTAGGTTCATGGAGAAGGTGAAGTCACATGGGGTCCAGGGTACACTGGCTAGATGGACAGAGAACTGGCTGGGCAACATGAGCCAGTAGTAGTGGTGGAAGGGAGCTTCTCAAAATGGAGGACTGTGACCAGTGGTGTTCCACAGGGATCCGTTCTTGGACCCCTGTTGTATGTGATATACACAAATGATCTGGAGGAAGGTATGGGTGGTCTGATTAGCAAGTTTGCAGAGGATGCTAAGATTGGTGAAGTAGCAGATAGTGAAGGGGACTATCAGAGAATGCAGCAGATTATAGATAGATCGGAGAGTTGGGCGGGGAAATGGCAGATGGAGTTCAATTCAGGCAAATGCGAGGTGATGCATTTTGGAAGATCCAATTCAAGAGCAAAGTATACGATAAATGGAAAAGCCCTGGAGAAAACTGATGTACAGAGAGATCTGGGTGTTCAGGTCCATTGTTCCCTGAAGGTGGCAATGCAGGTCAGTAGAGTGGTCAAGAAGGCATACAGCATGTTTTCCTTCATCAGACGGGGTATCGAGTACAAGAGTTGGTAGGTCATGTTAGTTATATAAGACTTTGGTTTGACCACATTTGGAGTACTGCGTACACTTCTGGTCGCCACATTACTCAAAGGATGTGGATGCTTTGGAGAGGGTGCAAAGGAAGTTTCCTGGTATGGAGCGTGCTAGCTATGAAGAGAGTTTGAGGAGAAAGTGAGGACTGCAGATGCTGGAGATCAGAGCTGAAAATGTGTTGCTGGAAAAGCGCAGCAGGTCAGGCAGCATCCAGGGAACAGGAATGAAGAAGGGCTTATGCCCGAAACGTCGATTCTCCTGTTCCCTGGATGCTGCCTGACCTGCTGCGCTTTTCCAGCAACACATTTTCAGCTATTAAGAGAGTTTGAGTAAATCAGAATTATTTTCATTAGAAAAGAGGTTGAGGAGGGACATGATTGAGGTCTACAAAATCATGACAGGTATAGACAGGGTGGATAGCAAGAAGCTTTTTCCCCAGAGTAATGATTTGGAGGTGCCAGTGTTGGACTGTCGTGAACAAATTAAAAATCACACAACAGCAAGTTATAGTCCAACAGATTTATTTGGAGGCACAAACTTGTGCCTCCGAATAAACCTATTGGACTATAACCTGATGTTGTGTGATTTTTAACATTTCCCAGAGTGGGGGACTCAATTATTAGGGGTCATGAGTTCAAGGTGAGAGGGGAAAAGTTTAAGAGAGATACGCGTGGCAAGTTCTTTATACAGAGGGAGGTGGGTGCCAGCAGTGGTGGTAGAGGTGAACGCGATCGCGTCATTTAAGATGTATCTGATCAGATACATGAATGGGAAGGGAGCTGAGGGATACAGACCCTTATAAAATAGGCAACAGGTTTAGACAGGATTTGGATTGGCGCAGGCTTGGAGGGCCAAAGGGCCTGTTCCTGTGCTGTAATTTTCTTTGTTCTTTTTTCTAACATTGGATAATATGTGTAAATGCCATTGAGAGTGGGGAAAGGCATGAAAGAGTGATGCATCCCATCTTTGCCAAATGCTGTCCAAGCCATAGCAGACTTACAACCACAAAAGAGGCCATTCGATCCATTTGGCAGTGCAGGCCTTTGATAAAGCAATCCAATATGAATGTCCTGCTTTCTCCTCAGTGTCCTATTTAAAAATATATATCCATCCTGGAAGCTTCGAAATATTTTCAAAATGGGAAAAGGCTTCAAACATTTGAAGCACGAGAGGACTCGGCAGTTCTAGTTCAGGATTCTATTAAAGTTAACATGCTGGCTCATCTGGGCACTTAGGGAGGCAATTACAATGTTAGCATTCATTTAAGGAAGACTAGAATATAAGAGCAGAGAGGTACTGCTGAGGCTGCATAACCATTTTACCAGACTGCATTTGGAATACGATGAGCAGTTTTGAGCCCTGTATCTGAGGAAGGATGTGCTGGTTTTGGAAGGGGGTGCAGAGGAGGTTCACAAGAATGACACTGAGAATGAAGAACTTGTCACATCAGGAGCTGTTGAGGATTCTGGACCCTAACTCTGTTTAGAAAGATGAGGGAGGATCTGCTTGAAACTTGCAGAATGTTGAGAGGCCTGGATAGAGTAAACGCCGAGAAGATGTTTCCACCAGTAGGATAGACTAGGACCCAAGGGCACAGCCTCAGAATGAAGTTACGACCCTTTCAAACAGAGGCAAGAAGGAATTTTTTTCAGTCAGAAGGTGGTGAATCAGTGGAATTCTTTGCCTCAGAAAGCTGTGTAGGACAAGTCATTGAGTGTTTTTAAGACAAGAGGTAGATAGGTTCTTGATTCAAGGGGATCAAGGGTTACAGGGAGGAGGCAGTAGAATAGGATTGAGAAACATATCAGTCATGATCAAACGGCAGAGCAGACTCAAAAGGGCGGAATAGTCTAATTCTGCTACTATAGCTTGTCTTATGAAAAGATGAGGGAAAAATTACCTTTGAGAAATACTGAAGTGTCTATGAATGGAGGTGAAACAATATTCCAGAGAAAGTCAGAACGTTGGGAGAGGCATGGAGACCAAGAGAGAGAAATGTCCAAAGCAGCAGAGGTGGACGACAAATGAAATCCTAATGTTGTCCAACAATGTGAGCACATTTTGATTGTACCTACTTTCTCAATCTGGGTTCAAGGACAAAACAACATTTACTGCCTATCCAAGCTCCCATTTTGAACCATAGTTCATTTATTAAGCCACCTCTAAGGGCAGTTAAGACTCAAACAGGTTAGGGAGAACAGGAGTTTGTTAAGGATGATCATTTCCTACGCTACAGGATGTCAGTGAAGCTGTTGAGTTCTTCGGATGGTTCTGTGGACATTATCACCAGTTCCTTACTTTTAAATTTCTGCAAAATTTGTGGTAATGAATGCAACCCAAGAAGCATTCAGTGTTTATGGGGTTCAACTCAAATACAACGAGGAAACACTGGAAGTGCTCAGCTGGTTTGGTAGCATCTACAGAAACAGAAGCAGAGTTAATATTTCAGGTCAGTGATCTTTTATCAGAACTGTGAAAAGTTAAGAGATGTAACAGGTTTAAGCAAGGAGTAACTCAATAGTGGGCGTCAGTTGGTAGCTGATGAAAAAGTAATTACCTTTTCCTAAAATCGTGGTGGTTTGGCAACGCTGGATGTTAGCATGTTGTTTGAAGCTATTCAGGATTCAGACGTGTAGCCTGCTACACGAGCCAAGTTCAGCAACACTGCCACTCCGGTATCAAGCATTCATTCATTCCAAAGCCTTTGAAATGAACACATTTGGGCTCGGAGAAGTTAGATTTTTTGAAAACAGGACATTTTCAGCCAACAGACACTCTCCAAGCGCCAAATCATACACCACATGTGTGTCTTCAAAGTGAGCGAACTCAGCTTTGCTGTGCCCTTGCTTGTCTCTGCTTTCCTTGTTTGCTCACAAGCCCCAAGCTGCCTGATCTCCACCCCTGAACTGCCAACTTGGCAGCTCTGTCCCAATTCACCCAGAGCTGGATCAAACCATGCACTGTCTGTATTGGAGAAAGAAACTCTCCAAATGACAAGGCACCTTTAGTGTTCATGACAAAATGCACAATATTGAACATAAGTACCACATAGGCTGGTGGAACTGAGTGACATGTTTTTGCGCAGTTGTGTTTTATCTAAGTCTACGTCGAAAAATTATTCAATAATTTAGTGCCCTCTGCCTAATGAGAATCTGCTACCTCACATGAACTGAATGCAGTGAGTCTCAAGCCGGGATATCACCAGGGGCTCAACAACATAAATGTACAATGGCAGGAGGTGGGTTCAGAATGATAGGAGAGATGAGAATGGTGTGGCCACCATATGCAGAGCATAGTGGGCTGGTCACCGCATAGATCACGGAATCCCATTTAGCCCTTTTGAGTCTGCACCAACCTTCAGAAGCATCCTACCTAGGTCACCCTCCCACTCCCACCCTCTCCCTGTATATCCCATGGCTAATCCACCTAGCCTGCATATCTTTGGACTGCAGGAGGAAACCGGAAACATCCAGGTGGAAACCCAAGCAGACACGGGGAGAACGTGCAAACTCCACACAGACAGCCACCCAAGGCTGTGAGGCAGCAGTGCTAGCCACTGAGCCGAGAAAGGGGTGCAGCATATGGAGAAACATTGGGTAGGGAGGGATGCTTAGCAACCAAGGCTGATGGGGTGCGAGGTGAGTTCAAGACAGGGAAGTTTATCAAAAAATTATTTAAAACTTAGGGGATCCAAAATACAAGTTTGCCCAGAGAGCCACTCTACTTTAGAGGGGAAGGCTGGAGATGAGGGTCACCTGATCACTAAGCCATTGTAAAGGCACACTTCAACTAAAAATGTTTGCACATCAGTACACAAGGACCTCTTCCTGCATAACCCTTCTACTGAGAAGCCAAGAATGAACATACATGGGCTGTGCTGTACAAGTGTGTTTTAATCTTTGGCCAAGTTACCTCTGTGAAAAGGGCTTTTATTTCAGTTCTTTGCAACATATATATATATAAATATAATGCAATACACATTTTTAAAAATGCTTACGTAAAATTTACAAAGTACTGCACCAGGTGGAATTGTAAAGATCATGATATAACATGCCAGTTTAAGGAGAGTGAAGGAGAAAGGAGCAGTCATTGATCTGATCCTGCAACAGTGCACTGCAAACACGTGCTCATTCGTTCATTGTCTTACTTTAATTAGCAGAAATTCCTGTTCACTTTAATTGCCCGGGAGCTAGGGAGGGGAACAAAAATGAATTCCTGAATCAGACCATTTGGTGAATTATGGTTGAATGCATTCTGCCCAGGAACTAGACAAAAGGCAACAGGTCCAGGACTTTCCTGTGGCTTGCCACTTCAGCACACAATCCTGCTCCCATGCCCACATGTCTGTCCTTGGCCTGCTGCAATGTTCCAGTGAAGATCAACGCAAACTGGAGGAACAGCATCTCCTCTTCCGACGAGGCACGTTACAGCCGGTCGGTCTCAACATCGAATTCAACAACTTCAGATGATTACCCCATCTCGACCCCTCTGTTTTCATTCTGCTCCGTAATTTTATTTCATTTATTTTATTTATTTCTTAATTTTTTTTCCATTGCTCTATACCTCATTTCTTGATTGTCTCTCTTTCTCTCGTTCCCCACTCTCTCATCACCTTTTTCCTCTCCTCTTCCCCCTTTGCTACCCTTCTCCCCTGTTTTCAATTTTGCCTCTGCTTCACCCATCCCCCACATATTTTGTCACATTGCACTGGTTTTAGCCTTAGTCATTCACAGCTCCTAATCTCGCTATAATCTCTCCATGCACTGTCATTATCATCTCTTTATTGCTACCTTTGCTTTTGGAGTCATGACTTACCTTCTCTCAGCCTCATAAATACCTCCTTTTTTTTAGCTTTGACAAAGGGTCCTTGATTAGATTAGATTCTTGATTAGATTAGATTAGATTAGATTCCCTACAGCGTGGAAACAGGCCCTTCGGCCCAACAAGTCCACACCGACCCGCCGAAGTGCAACCCACCCAGACCCATTTCCCCTCAGACTAATATACCTAATACAATGGGCAATTTAGGGTGGCCAATTCACCTGACCTGCACATTGTTTTGGAATGTGGGAGGAAACCGGAGCACCCGGAGGAAACCCACGCAGACACGGAGAGAATGTGCAAACTCCACACAGTCAGTCGCCTGAGGCAGGAATTGAACCCAGGTCTCTGGCGCTGTGAGGCCGCAGTGCTAACCACTGTGCCACCGTGCCGCTCACTGCGGGTCAATTAGACTCAAAACGTCAGCTCTTTTCTCTCCTTACAGATGTTGCCAGACCTGCTGAGATTTTCCAGCATTTCTCTCTCAAAAGGCAATACAGTCCTTCTCCCCCGCACACCCAGTGATGTCGAGAAATCGCATGCTGGCTGTAACAATATTTCAAGGCGGCGGCTCACTGACAAAGCTCTTCTCCAGTCAACAATCACGTGAGTAGTTCTCAGGTGATTGAGCAAGTTACAGAGAGGTTATTCAGTCCACCACCACTTTAGGTGCTGTCTCTGCAGTGAAGGCCACTTTAAGCCTGAAGTAAAGCAATTTACCCCCCTGCCTTCAGCAGTTGCTGCAATTAATCAGAGACCTTTCAGAAGTGAGCCAGCCACCTTCTGCTTCTTGCAAACCACTGGATGTATCGAGAAGGATGACTGAGAAGTAATGTTCTAACCATAGAATCGCAGAGCTGTAGAACATCTTAAACAAACCCTTCAGCCCAACTCGTTCATGCCAATCAGATAACCTAAATTAACCGAGTGCCATTTGTCAGCATTTAGCCCGTTTCCTTCTAAAGCCTTCTCATTCATATACCCATCCATCTCAGCAGCCCTTGTGAACAGGAACCAGTGAACTGCTTTCCCATTTTTTTCCTGTTTGTTTTCCTGTGTGTCTGAGTGCGTGTGCGTGCATAGGTGAGTTTATAATAGGATTACAGTTTTAATTTGTAGTTATATGTTGATGGTTTAGAACCTTTAACTGTAGCAAGAGGGTTTTTTGGTAATAAATAGTAATTTTTGTCAAAAACAGAAACCAGGCCAATGCTCTGTCAACACTTGTTTAAGAAGTCAGACAAATTAGGGAATCTTTGCATACTTGAAAAATCCTTTAATTTTTGTGACAACGCCAGGCTTCATTTCTGGTGTGGTACCCTGTCAGGTAGAACAATAGGTTTTGGGTTAGATTTTGGCTACTTCGGTAGCCCGAGGGCTTACCTTGCTAGATTCACCTCAGTATAAAAATGCCCGTATGACATTCCCTGAGGGGATGGGTGTAAGATAGTTGGGCCCATCGACCCCAGGGGAACAGTGGGGTCCGACAAGGTAGAAGGCCTGTCCAAGTTATCTGGGACCTTGTCCACATTGTTTTAGGTACTGCAGTCCTCAAACCGCACCCAGCATCCTTATGACCCTGCATACCCTCTACACCCCCTCACTGGCCACATGCCAAGTGTCCACCAACCAATGGGCAAACTTTGGGAACCATCTGGAGAAGAAGAAAATTAAACTTCTGACCATGCAATACAACACTCACCCCTATACATCGGTTTGTGAAAAAGACTCTCATTCATTAATTCCACTCAAAGTGTTTTAAATGTCAAGCACTTAATCTGTTAATACAATAACCCATGTACTTCTAGGCAAAGAACCTCTACTTTGCGTTGGGGTAATTTTTTTTTAAAAAAAGAACTAGGTTTCTCTGGGATCTGGCTTCTGGTAATATCACAGGGATAGAAATGAACAATCATTCCAATGGCTTCCATGCTCAGAGACTGGCACACAAAGGGTCACGAGATAACCCTTGGCAGCAGGTACCCGGACAAACTATACCCAACAACTTTCACTTTTTAATATGTACAAGAAGCATTTAAAAGAAAAGGTAGACTTCTTTACACTGAATTGGCAAGACACTACATACAGTCTGGAATTAGCTGCTTCAGAGCTGGCAAGTTGAAGGCCAGAGAAATGACCTGTAAAGAGCTCTTTGCAGCTGCTGTAAACAAAATCGATAGCGGTATGGAAATAACCTTTCAGGAACGGTCACTCTCAGGGTGGACCACAGCAGTAGGTTCTGTATGCCACTGCAATCACCTCATCTTTCGAATTAAAATGCAGGCTCCCTCAGCGGCTCGGAAAGATTATTCGGTCAAGTAAGCTGTGCAGAGCACACAGGGTTCCTGCTGGGATGAATGTTCTTAGCTGTGCCAATGCAGGCCCCCACCACCCTAAGTTAAGGAAGGGAGAATTTAGCCAAGGTTCCTGTGGCTGACTCTAATGGCTGAGCTACAACTACATGGACATGTGTGAAACTGCTAGGATCTGACCTGTTTAAGACATGTCCCCAAACATCTATGAGAGGCATAAACAGGATAGACTGTGAGAATCTCTTCCCCATGGCAGATGCGTTGAAAACCAAAGGGTATAATTCTAAAGTGAGAAGAAAGTGGTTTAGAAGAGATCTGAGAAAATAAGCTTTTCATCCAGACAGTGACAGAAACATAGAGCATACTGTCTGAGAGGATAGTGAGGCAGGTACTCTCATAACATTTCAGCAGCATCTGGACGACCACTCAGAATACCAGGCCAATTTAGGCTATGGACCCAATGCATGTAAATGGGATTAGTGTAGTTTGGTGTCTGTTGGTCAGCCAAAGGGCCAGTTTCTATGCTGAATGATTCTTTGACTCTGACTCTATCCAAACCACAGTGACTTTAACATGTGTTTGTGTTAGGAGATGCTACCTTTGGGATGAGATGCTAAACTGGGGTCCCTTCCAGGTGGGTATTCCTCAAGCCCTCAGTCAGCAGCAGCAGCAGAAATGAGGGGTGAGAGGAGAAAGGTTTAAAAAAGACACGAAGGGCAAATTTTGTACACATAGGGTGAACTTCCAGAGGAAGTGGTGGATGCGGGTACAGTTACAACATTTAAAAGGCATTTAGATACGTAGATGAATAAGGAAGGTTTGGATGGATGTGGACCAGGAGTAGGCAGATGGGACTAATTTAGTTTGGGATTATGGTTGACATGGACTGGTTGACCAAAGAGTCCGTTTCTGTGCTGTATGACTCTATGACTGAATGAGTGTTCCATACACCTTTTTTGAGGAGATACCTGAAGCTCTGGACACCTTTATTTTGGTTCTGTTTCTATTAATTCGGATTTTTTACGATCTGGTTTTGTGAATGGTGACTTTGTACACTTTCCACTGTACTCTTGTATTCCCTTACTTGAGTACACGTGACAGTAAAATCTAATTCTAACATGTTTGTCTGAGAAATAACAGGGGAGTTCTCCTTGCTCTCCTGGGAGTAATCATCCCTCAGTCAACAGCATTATCTGGTATTGTTGCTTTTGGATAGTTGCCATGTATAGATAAGCCACTTTATTTCCTATAGTGCATTTACTTCAAGGTGTGGATCATGAAAGGCACTATTTAAACACAGGTCATATTTGTTGTAGTTGTAGACTACAACATAAGAGTTGTAGAGCACAGAAACAGGTTCTTCAGTTCAACTTGTCCATGTCGACCAGATATGCTAAATTAATCTAGTCTCATTTGCCAGCATTTGGCTCATGTAAAGTGTGGCATGGTGGCTCACAGCACCAGGGACCTGAGTTCGATTCCAGCCTTGGGCAACTGCCTGTGGAGTTTGCACATTCTCGCGGTGTCTGCATGGGGTTCCTCCGCGTGCTCTGGTTCCTTCCACGATCCAAAGGTCAGGTGAATTGGCCATGCTAAATTGCCCATAGTGTTCCCCTAGATGTGTTGGTTAGGTGCATTAGTCTGGGATAAATGTAGAGGTATAGGGTAGGGGAATTGCTTTGGGTGGGATACTTTGAGGGTCGGTGTGGACTTGTTGGGCTGAAGGGCCTGTTTCCACAATGTAGGGATTCTATGACTATCCCTCTAATCCCTTCCTATTCATGTACCCATCCAGATGCCTTATACATGCTGTAATTGTACCAGCCTCCACCACTTCCTCTGGCAGTTCATTTCATACACGCACCATCCTCTGTGTGAAAAAGTTCCATCTCAGGTCCCTCTTAAAACTTTTCTCTCTCACCTTAAACCTATGCCCTCAAGCTTTGGACTCTCCCACCCCATGGAAAAGATCTTAGCTATCTACCCTATCCATGCCCTTCATGATTTTATAAACCTCAATAAAGGGTCACCCCTCAGCCTCCAATGCTCCAAAAAGAAAATAGCCCCAACCTATTCAACCTCCCCCTCTAGCTCAAACCCTCCAACCTGGGCAACATCCTTGTAGAGGCAGCACAGTGGCTCAGTGGTTAGCACTGATGCCTCACAGCACCATGGTCCCAGTTTCGATTCCAGCCTTGGGCAACTGTCTGTGTGGAGTTTGCACATTCTTCCTGTGTCTGCGTGGGTTTCCACCGGGTGCTCCGGTTTCCTCCCACAGTCCAAAGATGTGCAGGTTAGGTGGATTCACCGTGCTAAATTGCCTGTAGTGTTCGGTGCATTAATCAGAGGGAAATGGGTCTTGGCAGGTTACTCTTCAGAGGGTCGGTGTGGACAGGTTGGGCCGAAAGGCCTGTTTTCACACTGTAGGGAATCTAATGTAATTTATCTAATCTAAATCTTTTCTGCATCCTTCGAAGTTTCACAAAATACTTTCTATAGCAGGGAGACCAGAATTGCATGCCGTATCCCAGAAGTGGCCTAACTAATGTCCTGTACAGCCACCACATGACCTCTCAACTCTTGCACTCAATGCACTGACCAATAAAGGCAATGTATTTAAGAAATTTTCTTACTCTCCTGACTGATGCCTAATTTCCTTAAGGTACCCATCACAAATAAGACAACATTAGATAGATGTATCAATCCACCAGTTAACTGAGAAACCAGCCAGCAGAGGTGTAATTCAATCATTAACTTCCAATGATATGAATGAAATTGCTGACAGTTTAAGCCAACAGTATTGAAAGGTGTGTCGCGCTTCACTGCCAGTCAATTATTTTCTCAAGCTACTAAGAAGCGACAGAGAGAGAGAGAGAGAGAGAGAGGAGAAAAGCAAAGCTCCTCTTTGAGTCTTTAATTGAAGACAGGAGTGTTTGAACACGATCACTTTTGATGGAACAAATTTAGGGTTACACTTCATTTTGCACAAGTTATTTACTGCATGAACTCAGGACAGGAATTCAGAAGTAAAGAAACTATACTGAAAGAAATTTTTGGAACTGCACCTTTGATGTGGATCAACACTGCAAAAGGTTAACTTCATGGGAGCTTTAACAGATGCTTTGAGAACTTTAACTAAATAATGGTAATTGAATCACTGTCTGCTCCCCTTAATCCAGTGCAATTTAACACAAATTACATGATTATTTGAATTTTTTAAATTCTACACTAAATTACCCTTTTGCTGCATGTTGTAGGTTGCTTCATTTGATCTGTGGTTAATTCAACCTTTGTGAAACTTTAAAACAAAACATCCAAATAAAATCTTGTCAATTGAAGAGTGCCTGAATTATCAACTGGAAAGACATTCGTTTATATCGCAAAAACAGAAAATGCTGGAGAAGCTCAGCAGTATCCGCAGAGAAACAAAATGGAGCTAATGTTTTGAGTCCAATACAACTTTTAATTCTCTCTCTCTCCACAAATGCTGCTAGGCTTGCTGAGTTTCTCTAGCATTTTCAGTTTTTATTTAAGATTTCCTATATCAGATTTCCAATATCAGCATTATTTTGCTTTTATTTGAGTCTTCAGTTATGTAGTAGCATTCAACATAAGGCATCTCAAAATGGTTATTAAATCAGGGGCAGACAGTAATAAATAAATTGATATATTTCATTAATAACCAGTTCAGAGGAAGGGTCATCCAACCCAGAACGTTAATTCTGATTTCTCTCCACAGATGCAGCCAGACCTGCTGAACTTTTCCGGCAATTTCTGTTTTGGTTTCATCTATTTTCGTGGAAGATAGAAATGATGTGCTTTATAAAAATAAAACTCTTATTCTCACTTGGCAGACTAAGTTTTTTACCTTTCTTTCTCCACCACTTCAGATCAAGAGGAGTTTTACTTTAATTCCTGACTTCCTCCATGAGATATTAGCACTGATGACCCATTTATTATTTTTTAAAATCGCATTTCAGAAGCTGTGTGAGGCAGTCAAATTACTGAAACTCTTTCCCATTTGTAACATGCCCCAGGGGTGGTGTATTCTTTTTAGAACAAAGCATGAACCAGAGGTTAAGATTCCGTAATTACTTTGATCCAATATTTAGTTTCAGTTGTGTACATCCTGCATTTTAATTCAGACCTCATTCTTTTTGGAACATTAGAACAGTGGGACTAACAAGTCAATGAACTCTACAGTATAGAAGATGGCTGTTCAGCCCATCATGCCTGCGCCTGTTGTCTGACAAGATTCATTAGTCTCACCCTCCTATGTTGTACCTTAACTCTCCAAATGTACTTTTGCAGCTCCCCTCCTCTACAATGCTTAGTGTAATTAACCACATCATATAGGTCACATTACACCATCACACTAAATGCATCAACAGTTCTCAGGACAGAACTCGAAGGGAGCCCATTTCATAGAAGTACAATCATATTCCTGAAACCTGCACTTTAAAAAGGAGACTGGAGTGCTTTGGATTTGAAGGCTTCTAGATTTTTCTGGAATGAAGTTACATCAGAGTCAAGAACTCTTAAATATTCGACAAGGCAGAAATCCAGCAGAAATGTTTACAAATCACAGGTGCAACCACTGGAAGTGGACCGAGTTAAAGCCCAAGGAGTTATTATTGCAGTAAAGTGTGTGCTGTCCCAACAGTGATCCCTTCAACAATGCATAATGCCACTTTCGTAAATTTTTAATTTTTTCATGGGATAGGAGTACCACTCATCAGTTCAGCATTTAATTGTCCATCCTTAGTTGCCCTTGAACTAACAGACTTGCTTGGCATTTCAGAGGAGAGTTAAAAGTCAAGCACATTCCTCTATGTCTGTAGTCACATGTAAGCCAGATCCAATAAGAACATCAATTTCTTTCCCTTTGGAACCTTAGTGAACCCAGGTAGATTTTACAACCATTGATGGCAATCACCTTTACTGAGACAATGAAACTAGCTTCCAAGTCCAGATTTATTGATTGATTTTAAAGTCCACCAGCGTTTGAGTGGCTGAACATATGCACCAGGAGCATTAGCTGGATTATTAGTCCACTGACTTTGCCACTATACTCCCCAATACAGGGGTAAAAAACAGATGCAAGAAGAATTGAGCAGGTAAGGAGGAAGTACTAGATTGGCAAGGGAGACAGACAAGATAGCTTTATTGAAATTGTGACATTTAACTTTGAAGGAGATGCAAAACATTCTGATCCACTTGAACACTCTCAAAAGACATGAGAGAATGCAATTTACATCCAAGTCTCAGAAAGTTCTGTTCCAGTGGCACCTCTTGCCCTGTTAAAACCACAATCCTATTCCAGCAAACAGCAGCAACACAATCCTCTTCTTGTGTCCTCTGCACTCCACCTGGCAGCAGCAAAGCCAGCAATGCATGCTTGAAGACACACAGACAATAAGAGGAGAAAGTGCATTTCCACTCTAAGTTATGATAGACTTGCACCACAGTCCCTGGTGAGAGCTCTCCAGCTCGTACGCCAAGAACCTTTCACTGAAGCAAGACTCCACAGAACACAAAGGTCGCCTCCGCTCCCCCTTCTGTCATTCTCTCAGAACTTCTGCAAAAACTTCTTCAACAACAACTAAAGAAAATCAGCTCCTCAAATGGCAGTCAGAACACGCCATTGGGTGCTGCTTAAGCTCTCTCATGATGTACATCTTTGCCACAGAAAGTAACAACATAACAGAAGCTCTTACTGCTGTACAGAATCTGTTTACTGTAAAGGCTATACTGACTTTTTATCAGCCTGCAGCTCCATCTGCGCACTCCACTCAAAGGCATTGCTCGCTTACTCTTCCTCCAGTCTTGTGGCACACTGAAGCCCACCACCGTCGCCCCTGCCCTTCCCCCTTCAACCCTACATGCAACCCTCTTTTCTCAAACACTAATCAAGCTCCAGCATGCCAGAATTCTACTTCGTATCGCGCTTGGCTGCACATGAAGACCCCATGAGTTTCCTTGGGGGGGGGGGGGTGAGAAGCTATTTATAAGAAATAGCATGCCATCAATTCTGGCACTGTGTCAATGTCACTAAATTAGAAGATTGCACCAATATACAAAGTGTATGCATTTATATTTATTTATTAAGCCACAGTGTAAGGAGTTAATTGTCACAGCTCACTGCCGACCTTGGCAAGCACTTTGTAATGCTTTTCTTTTTGAAACAGATGCAAATCACTGCTATCCTTGGTTTCACATATTCCATCCTAGGGCACAGTCAATACCCAAGTCTGGCCATTATCTCAACGTTAAATGTAGGAGCATGTTGCGCTTCCAATATTAAAACAGAGTCCACATTTCAAAATGTAGTCACTGACTGTGAAGCACTTGAGGCCATGAAAGGAGCAACAGAAATGCAAACCTAACATTCCATTCTTTTTCTCTGTCTCTCTTTCGCAGTCTGCATTAACAGCAGCTTGCAAAGTGACACTAAAATACACAAGTTAACATGTGACAGCACAGCAGCAGAATAAATCTGTAACAGAAATTATAACGCAGAAACCCTCCCTACTAGCCCTGACCATGTGTCAGGTGAGTAACGAAGCTATAAAGTTAAAGATGATTCCCCGCTCAGTTGCCAATCTGGCCGTTTGGCATCAGGTGCTATAACTGTCCTCAAATGCTTCTGGGTTGACACAGGAAAGCTGGTGGAAGCAGATTCAAAAGTAACCCTCAAAAGTGAATTTGATAACTACTGAGAAAGGAAATGTTTACAGGATGACAGGAAAAAAGAGAGGAAAGCTCTCTCTCAAAGCTGGTACAGGAATGGTGGGCTGAATGGCCTTCCTCTCAGCTGAAACCTACAACACCACAGACTGCACACTAGGATCACATCTCCAAACAAAGGGATCTTGGAGTGCAGGTTCATAGCTCCTTGAGAGTGGAGTGGCAGATAGATAGGATAGTGAAGGAGGTGTTTGGTATGCTTTCCTTTATTGGTCAGAGTGTTGAGTACAGGAGTTGGGAGGTCATGTTGCGGCTGTACAGGACATTGGTTAGGCCACTGTTGGAATATTGCATACAATTCTGGTCTCCTTCCTATCGGAAAGATGTTGTGAAACTTGAAAGGGTTCAGAAAAGATTTCCAAGGTTGCTGCCAGAGTTGGAGGATTTGAGCTACAGGGAGAGGCTGAAGCCGTTTTCCCTGGAGCGTCGGAAGCTGAGGGGTGACCTTATAGAGGTTCACAAAATTACAAGGAGCATGGATAGGATAAATAGGCAAAGTCTTTTCCCTGGGGTCGGGGAGTCCAGAACTAGTGGGCATAGGTTTAGGGGGAGAGGGGAAAGATATAAAAGAGACCCAAGAGGCAACATTTTCATAGAGAGAATGGTACGTGTATGGAATGAGCGGCCAGAGGTGGTGGAGGAAACTGGTGCAATTGCAACATTTGAGGCATTTGGATGGGTATATGAATAGGAAGGGTTTGGAGGGATATGGGCCGGGTGCTGGCAGGTGGGACTAGATTGGGTTGGGATATCTGGTCGGCATGGACGGGTTGGACAGAAGGGTCTGTTTCCATGCTGTACATCTCTATGACAACGTGAACAGTGAGAGTCACAAAGTGGTTAGTATGTTTGTTGTCACTGAGGCCTTAGGGGATGATCAACATGGTCTTCTCCTTTGGCGTTGTTTGAGGTTCCATTAGTCGAAGTCTCAATGTTGCCTTCACATCAATTTTTCTTCCTCTGTTTCAGTTTTTAAAATCGACAATTCCTCCTTCAGTTGTTGCCAAGACAAGACAATGTCTACCTTTCCCAATGGTGCAAATTTGCCTGTCCCCCTCCCTTAATCTAATTTGTAACAATTTTGATTCCAGGACTATTTCTCTTTATTTAACTTATTGAATTGTCTTTCTGTTCATTCAGCTGATTTTCAGTATCACTTTACAAGCAACTGAGCACATATTTTCATTTGAAGTGGAGTCAGTTTTGCAATGCACAAAGTAAAGCAACCCAACGCAGCAAAATCCCCTCATCTGGGGTGTGTTCATCATCTCATCAGCTTCGTTGGTGGAGGGATAAACACTGAATTGACCAGGATGTAAGGGATAACTCCCCAATTCTTCTTTGGTATACTACCATGGGGAGTCTCTGACATTCACCTAAAGGAGGCAATTTAACATCTCATCCAAAAAATGGCACCTCGGGTAGTGAAAATGGCACCTCGGGTAGTGCAGCACTCCCTCAGTACTATCTTTAAGTCTCAATCTTGATGCTTTGGAGAGGAACTGGAAAACACGGCTGTCTGCCTCAGAGACGAGATTGTTATCCAGTGAGCCGCAGTTCCAGCACCACAACCAGGGAATGTATTCATCCACTGTGGAACGGGAAACCCTATTAATCTGTGCACGCACACACACACATACACTCAACCACCCACCTATTAGCAGGTTAATAAACTGCAGTGCTGTTCTGTGGAAATTTGACTCTACTGGAAAATAATAGCGTGCTTGTCCTCATTCTGAATGGTCCCAGGTGTACTGCTCCTTCTGCGGAATGCCTTGGCTGTTAAGAAATGAGTTCTTTGTTGACCGGTTTCTGCACCTGCAAACAGCTGACCCTGTAGAAAGTCATTTCAATGGGTGGTAGGGAAGAAAGCTCTTCAAATAACTTTCAAGGGCACTGCAGCATATTCTGAACAAATTCCTAGAGTAATGAGAAAGGTAATGACAGTGCACTGAACGCAAGAGATCCTTTCAGCTAAACCATCAGGCTCCAGATTTGTAACAACAAACTCTTTCTAATAGGGTGGGGAGTAAGCTGGGTGTAGGCACCATTGTACTGTCCCTCACACTGGTATGCTTATTGGTTAATTGGGAGTCTTGCATCTGATGTTCAGTGACACAGTTTGGCAATAGGGATAGGTGGAGCTCTGATTATCTGGGTTGGCCCCTTCACTCAGCTTAATTTGTCATCCATGTAATTACTTTTACAACGTCTAAGCCACAGGCTGACAACGTCCTCATTATCATGCTATATTGGCTGACGGAAACATCGTGATTTCTCTTTCTTTCCATCTCAAGAGCTAATTTATTTCCTCCCTTTTGGGGAGGGTCTCAAGACCGTCTTATGTGCCCCTCGGGTCGATAAGATGATTTCTCGGTGCAGGTCCATAACACACTTCACCCATCTGAAAATCACTAAACTGGCTGTGACTCAGCGCTCAGAAACCTGGACTTTTTATATCAGTTTGTGTTGAGGGAGGGAGTTGGAATGGGAGGAGTGTTCAAGGGATGAGGAGTTGAGAAAATGGAACAGGAGCACAGCTCAAGAGACAGTGAGGCCAATGGGAGAGTCTTCAGCATCAAGCTGATGATTAATCATAGCAATGCGTGTAAGGCATGCCTACAGGCCCTTCCTCCTTTTGCTTCGTACTTCTACTGGCATCACACTGGCAGTGTCACCCCACGCCTACACCAGCTATGGGAGTAAGACACCAGAAGATTCTGGGTAATCCAAGATGGAGGACAGCAGAAAATTGTGACTGTAAGAGCAGGTCCTTTTTTGAGGTATTTTCAGTGTTGGAGCTGATTTCCTCGCATTCCAGGAGCAGTAATTACTGTTTGAAGTTGTTGCATTGTTTTGGAACTTTGGGGAAAGCAAAGATCAACGGCACCTTAAAAAGGAGGAAGAGAGACAAAAGCAGTGACCACATGGTCAGTGAATCAAATGAGAAAGAAATCTACACTGCTGTCTGACACAGCAATGAGTCTGCATAGCTACTACCTTTGCTGTTCAAGAATTTCTGGACATTGGAATGCGTCGAAGCAACTTTTTCACACAGAGGATGGTGTGTGTATGGAATGAGCTGCCAGAGGAAGTGGAGGAGGTTTGGACAATTACAACATTTAAAAGGCATCTGGGTGGGTATATGAATAGGAAGGGTTGAGAGGAATTTGGGCCAATTGCTGGTAGATGGGACTAGATTAATTTAGGATATCTGGTTGGCATTGATGAGTTGGACCGGAGGTCTGTTTCCATGCTGTACATCTCTATGACACAAAGCTTTTGTGAGAATGGCTCACAGGACACAGGTTTTTTTTCATGCTGCTCCCACTGTGGATCATTTGGCTATCATTTTGTACAACTGGCTCAGGATTACAATCTTTGGCACAATACATTCTGGAGGTTCAGTCACATTACACAAGATTAATTACAATTGTGTCCTATATGTTCATCTTCAAATCCCACAGACTCCAGGTCAATCCTGGACAGCTGGCAAACCTGGACACAAATTAGCACGCAAATTGGAAGTCAGAGTCTCTTTAACTGCTGATTGGTGACAGTGAGGTTGGAATGGGGATTTATTCAGATTTATGCAGTTTAACAGCCTCCAGATGTCTCAAAGCACTTTACAGCCAATGCTATAGCAGTGAGCTGTTGACTGAGGGATAAATCCTGGCTAGAATACCAGGCAGACCTCCCCTGCACTGCTTCCAAATGATTTGCAGGATCTTTTACATATCTTCCAAAAGGCACTTTGAGTTAATGTCTTATCTGAAAGACAGCATCATCCTTCAATACCACCAATAGTCTTTCAATACTGCAGATCTTGATTTCCATGCTCAGACTGAACCCTTGTGATTCAGAGGAGTCTGCAACTAACTGAGCCAGTGCTGACAACTAACTTTCTGGCAAAACTAGTTGAAAGCTTTGTAAGATGTTAAAGTTTAATTGAAGCAAGAAGCCCCGAATCCTAGCAGCCATTCTAACCAGGCAAAGGAGTGCAAACCTGATCATGTCTCCCATCCATGTTCTACGCAATCATAGATTAACAAAAGGGTTCAAATCCCACTTCAATAGTTGTTCAAATTTAAATTTAGTCTGTAAATCTGGAGTATTAAGTTAATAATGGTGATTGTCAACTATTACTGGTTGTCATGAAAACTCAAGGGTTCACATCAATGCCCTTTAGGGAAAGAAATCTGACATCCATGTGACTCTCAACCTCAGAGTCATAGAGATGTACAGCATGGAAACAGACCCTTTGGTCCAACCTGTCCATGACGACCAGATATCCCAACCCAATCTAGTCCCACCTGCCAGCACCCAGCCCATATCCTCCAAACCCTTCCTATTCATATACCCATCCAAATAATTCTTAAATGTTGCAATTGTACCAGCCTCCACCACTTCCTCTGGCAGCTCATTCCATACACGCACCACCCTCTGCGTGAAAACGTTGCCCCTTAGGTCTCTTTTATATCTTTCCCCTCTCACCCTAAACTTATGCCCTCGAGTTCTGGACTCCCCGACCCCAGGGCAAAGACTTTGTCTATTTACCCTATCCAAACCCCTCAATTTTGTCAGGTGAGGTCTGACTCATGCCTTGTAGAGTTTTAGTCAGACCGACCTGTTTTTAAACTCCAATCTCTTTGTAATAAAAGCCAACATTCCATTTTCTTTCCCTGTTACCAACTGAACTTGGATGCTAGCTTCTTGTGATCAATACACCAGAATGCCTAAATCCCACTGTCTTGCAGTTTTCTGTCATCTTTCTCCAACTCCTCCTCTTCATGCCAAAGAGCATAACCTCATATTTCACATTTACGGCATTATTAGTTTTCCTGCCTGATTTTTTTTTCCCCTCACTTTTCAAATCCTCAAGATGGTGTGACAAAACATATTCACTAGTCTCTGTCTTACTGTGTTATAAAGGAAAGGCAGATTTTTAGACCTTCCTATCTGTGTCCCTGTCGAGGAATCAAACACATCGCTTGCAGGCTTTTCCACATTTCAATGTTTCAGATTAATCTGTCTCTGCTTGATATTGCTTGATTCATGCCATAATGCACTCTCAACAGGTTTCAGGCATTTACCAGCTCCTTTCCTTGTTATGACACATTATTGTTTCAAAGCTTTGGGTTCACTGCTTCTTTTTCCCCCTCTCCTCAATCAGTGTACCTGCACCTCTTTTCTGATATGTTGTTCCATGGGGTGTTAGTCTTGTGACCAAGGACAACATTTGTTACCCATTCCTAATTGCCTTTGAATTGTCATGACTTGGAGGTGCTGGTGTTGGACTGGGGTGGACAACTGGTCACAGCACCCCTAAGGATGAGAAGAGTCACCATAGCTGTTTCAAAGCTATTTGATAGAAAGTAGGTGAGGGAACAACAAAAAGAGGGAATGAAAAGTAGAGAGCAGGAACAAGAAAGAAAAAGTGAAAGAGCAGGAATGAGAGAAAAAAGTTTAAACAAAAAGGGAGAGAGAGATATAGAACATTTTCACATGCATATGCAGAAGATTCAGATTCAGCATCTTTGTGGTTGACTTTGCTACCTGTACTTAACACAGCCTCAGAAGTGGCTATGTAGGAGGTTGATGAGGGGAGTGGGAAAAGGCATCCCAGGTAAGACAGTTGTGCTACCTTGGAAATTTGGTTTGGCTGGACTTGAAATACTGTACGCAGTTCTGGTCTCTATTGTAAATTAGATAGGAAAGCACTAGAGTAGGCATTTACAAAAAAGATTTGCAATATACTGGAACTGAGATAAACAACCATCAAGAAAGACCTGACAGAGATCTTTAAATTTATGAGAGGTTTAATCGGGTAGATTAAGAAAAGATGCTGCCACACATGGTGGAGACCAATACCAGGGTGCATGAACAGGGGACGGATGGCAACAAATCAAACCAGAAATTCAGGAAAACCTTTATCCAGAGTGGCTGCAGTATGGAACTTGCTACCTCAGTAGTTCAGGCAAACAGCATGGATGCACTTAAGGGGAAAGCTGGATAAACACACTGAGGAATGAGGAATTAATGGTTATACTAATGGAGTGAGAGGAAGCGTACAGGGAGTGGAAGCATTGGCATCAGATAGGTCATGTGACCTGTTTTTGTATTGAAAATTCACTGAGGGGGAGAAAGGGAGAGGACTGAGAACAACAAAAACATAAGGACGCAGCCACGTTCCGCTTGCATCAACAGCAAAAGTCCAAATGAAAACATTTTCTTTGGCCGACCAAGGCTTGGATTTCAATCTGCCATTTGACATCAACATTTCCATGATATTGTTCCAATGGCCCTTTTTAATTCAGTGGAACACTAACATAAGCACCAATAACTAACATCACAGTTACACAGACAGAAGGAGTACAGTGTCTGAGGATTCTGACAGCACAAACCTCCCTGGTGCCTGTGCCAAACAAAGGACATCTTTGTTACATCTGGCTGAGCCCATGTTGATTGTGGCCAAGAGTAGGGGGTGGTTGGAAGCAAGAATAAGGAGGCTTAATCTTTCTCCAATTTGACAGAAGCTGAAGGCTTCAGATGTATAAAGCAAAAGTGATGCTGACTAGGAGTTGGACTCAGGGCAGGAAGATCAGGCATGCTTCCAGCTAACTGCATCAACTTCAAAGTAGAGTTTGGATGAAAACATGATTGAGCTCAGTTGCATTTGCCCCTCCCCAAATACTCAGCCGACTCGATCAGTCAAGATTCACGCATAGCAAGTGGTCTGCTGGGTAATATGCCAACAGTGTAACTGCCTCAAGAGAGGAGACAATACCTAGGAAGAACAAACTCAGCAACAGATGGCGTGGATAGTGAATCCCGGTCAAACAAACATGTCTTTATGTATTGGATTTGATGAATGTGGTGAAATGTCCAAAGGCACCTCAGAGGAAAGAGCATACAACAGTCTGACACTGCACTACACAAAAAAAAAACCGTTAGGGTAGATGGTTAAAAAGTTTGGTCGAAAAGGTAGGATGTCAGGAGCATTTTAACGCAGGAGAGAGGGGCAGAGAGATTTAAGAAGGGAATTCCAGAGCTCTGAGCCTCAATGGCTGAAGGCATGGCAACCAAAATCAGGAGGTTGGGAAAAAAAATTGGAGTTGGAAGAGCACAAAAATTCTAGAAAGTTCCAAGGTGCAGGAGGGTGACCTGAAGGGCTTATGCCAAAACGTCGATTCTCCTGTTCCTTTGATGCTGCCGGACCTGCTGCGCTTTTCCAGCAACACATTTTTAAGCTCTGATCTCCAGCATCTGCAGTCCTCACTTTCTCCTTTGCTCCCAGATGAATGACACAATGACTGATGTATGGCAGAGCCGGAGGGAAGAACAGTTGAAGGTGGGAGATCATGTGATGAATGTCCAGGAATATACACAATTACAGTCGGTGACCATTTGGCATCAACTGCTTTTCGAGGGAGAGAATTCCAAACTTATACTATCCTTTGAATTAAAATTGTTCCTCAATGTTACTCGGGAGAAACTAGGCTATAATACTAAGGATTCCCCAACCTGCAGAAATAGTTGCTCTCCATCCGTGCTATCCACTTGCCTTCATATCTCAAAAACTTTGACCAAATCACCACTTTTGATCAGTCATGATCCTACTGAATGGTGTCACAGGCTTGAAGGGCTGAATGGCCTACTCCTGCATCTATTTTCTGTGTTAATCTTTCAGCCGTGGTTTGTACGATTTCTCCTAGTAATTTGATCTTTGCATCTCAGGGCATCGTAGACTAAATCATTACTGCATTCAATAGGTCATTTCTAATGTGCACAATCCAGACCTGAAGACAGCATGATGGGCGTGGAATAACAAGCTGAAGCATGACTTCTAACTTCTTGTACTCTGGTTCTTCAAAGATAAAAACATAATTGATTGTCGGTGAAACAAGTCCAATTATATTTTTTATGAGATGTGGTTATAGCTGGTTAGCCCAGCATGCGTTGTCCATCCCTAATGTTCTTGAAATGAGTAGCGCTCCAGACCATTTCAAGATGGCAGTTCAGAATCAACCACTGCACTGGCAGTCACATGCAAGTTATATCAGATAAAGACAGCAGAATTCCATCCTTGAAGAACAGTGAACCACATGAAGCTTTACAACAATCAATGATAGTTGTCATGACCACCATCATTGAGAAGGATTTCATAAATCGGATTTATTGACTGAATTTAAAATCTGCTATCTATGGTGATGTGGTTTAAACCCATGTCTCCAGGGACTCCTGATCCAACAGAAGTTTCATGCAATGAATCATGCAACCACAATAGACGTGACTACATATAGCATCTGTGAATACTTACCTTCTTCCAAAAGATAAAGAATGACCTACTCTTGGTTTAATAGCAGCTGTTGGCCAACAAGAACTTTTATTGACTTTTTAAAATTTTGGAATGGCATCTGAAGACAAATTGAGAGGGCTGGCACACAGATTTTCAGACCATGCTTTCCTCAGGGAATAGGCAGATATCTATCACTCAAACAGAACATTTGCTCAAAATGCTTTCCCAATTAAAAGCAGCCCACAAATACACGGTTTAGGGACAGATGAAATCTACACTCTCAGAAACATAAGAATTTATGACGAGAGCCGGGGAATGGGAAACTACGGAATCGACAGTTACGACATTGAGTGAGTCAATGGACTACATGGTGCGGCACTGAGGCACAGGAAGATTCCAATTTTGATCCTTGAAAGCCAATCACCACAATGAAGCAACCTATCACAGAGTTTCAGGATTGGTTACACTTTTAGGAGAGATTAGAAAAGAAAACATCTCCTTTACATCTGGGAAAGTTAGGGGAGATTTGATAGAAACATTCAAAATCATAGGAGCACAAGGATAAGGAGAAATTATTTCCAATGGTTGAACCAGAGGTGAGATGACAGTATGTTTTTAATATAGTGCTGTGAATTGTAGAGCACTGGAAGCAGATTCTATAACAGCTTTCAAAACAAATGAATAAATCTTTGAAATCAAATGTCTGGTACATGTCTGGGGAAAGGACAAGATAGTGAATAATTGAATAGTTTCTTCAAAGAGCTGTCACATACAAGACAGGACAAATGGCTTGCAAACAGGAGTTAGGGGTAGGAACAGACCATTTGGTGAATCGTGCCTGCTTCACTGTTTAATATGATCGTGGCTGATCGGACTGTAATCTCAATTCCACACATTCGGATCTTACCCCCAAAAACTTTTCACCCTTTTACTTATTAAAGAATCTACCCACCACTACTTTAAAAATATTCAGTGACTGTGTTTCCACTGCCTTCTGAGATGGAGAGTTTTTCCAAAGATGCACGAATCCTGGCAGGAAAAGATTTCTCTTATAATCGCTTACTTAAATCAGCAACATCTTATTTTTAAGATAGTGACCCTCAGTTTTAGATTCTCCCACAAGAGAAAACATCATCTCTACATCCACCCTGTCAAGAACGTATATGGCATTCTACTGTGCTGCAGCATTCAATATGCAATTACTCTAGGATTCTGTATGTTAGGAAAGCGAGAAACTTCTTCACATTTCACAAGAGGACACATTGTATACAGTGACTATCAGGAATATAAAAAGGTCTTTTGTGTAGCAAGTGCAACATTGCATTGACCCAGACAAATTGAGATGGGCCAAACTTTATAACATCACTAGTCAATGCCTTGGCTGTAACATTTTGGGAGATACACACAGAAAAATAAATTTTCAAGCTGTTTCAAGGTTATTCAGCATCCAGCCTACCCACAGAGAGTTTGGTGCACTAATCAACTTACTTCATAATATCCCTTCTCAAGGGTAATTAGAGATAGGCTATACACGCTGGCCTTGCTAGCAGTGCTAACATCCCAAGAGCAAGTTTGAAAAAAAATCCCATACTTTCCCCAGCCATTGTTATCAATGATTCTTGGATTTCAAATAAAAACCCAAAAGAACCGCAGATACCGTCAATCAGAAACAAAGCCAGAAGTTGCTGGAAAAGCTCAGCAGGTTTGGCAGCGTCTGTGAAGCAAATTCAGGGCCAACGTTTCAGGTCTGGTGAGGAAGGGGTCAGCGGATCCGAAACATTAACTCTGATTTTTCTTCACACATAATGCCAGACCTGCTGAGCTTTTCCAGCAGCTTCTGTTTCCATTCTTGGATTTCAGTTGTACATGCTCACAGCACGAGGAGTAGTTAAGGACATCTCACACCTGCCTTCATTGCTCAGTGCAGCAACCACTACTTGAAAGTAGATTAGGTTAGATTACTTACAGTGTGGAAACAGGTCCTTCAGCCCAACAAGTCCACACCGACCCTCCGGAGAGCAACCCACCCAGGCCCATTCCCCTACATTTACCCCTTCACCTAATACTATGGGCAATTTAGCATGGACAATTCACCTAACCTGCACATTTTTGGACTGTGGGAGGAAACCGGAACACCCAGAGGAAACTCACGCAGACACAGGGAGAATGTGCAAACTCCACACAGAGAGTCGCCTGAGGCGGGAATTGAACCCGGGTGTCTAGCGCTGTGAGGCAGCAGTGCTAACCACTGTGCCACCGTGCCACCACAGAGTAAAAAATGTCGCATGAGATAGAGGGTGTGGTGAAGGGCCTGTGACCAGCAGTGCTCCTTTTATACAGATGATTCAAATGAGAATACAGGAGGCTTGGTTAGTAAGTTAGCAGATGACACCAAAATTGGTGATATAGTCGACAGTGAAGAAGGTTATCTAAGATTACAAAGAGGTCGTGATCAATTGGGTCAATGGGTTGAGGAGTGGCAGATGGAGTTTAGTTTGGATAAATGCAAGGTATTGCATTTTGATAAAACAACAAGGACAGGACTTTACAGTTAATGGTAGGGCCCTGGGTAGTGTTGGAGAACAGAGAGACCTCGGAGTTCAGGTACACAACTCTTTGATGTTTGCGTCACGTATAGACAGCATGGTTAAGGGATTTCTCATGCCTGCCTTCATTGCTCAGACCTTCGAGTATAGGAGTTGCGATGTCATGTTGAGATCATACAGGACTTTGGTGAGGCTTCTTCGGGAATACTATGTGCAGTTCTGGTCACCCAGTTATAGGAAGGATATTTTTCAGCTAGAGAGTTCAGAAAAGATTTACCAGGATGTTGCCAGGAATGGAGCTTTTGAGTAATAATAGGCTGGAACTTTTCTCACTGGAGCAGAGGAAGTTGAGGGGTGACCTTATAGAGGTTTATAAATCATGAAGGGTGTAGATACAGTGAAAAGCAAGGGTTTTTTCCCTAGGGTGGGAGAATTCAAAACTAGGAGGCATACTTTTAAGTTGAGAGGAGAAAGTTTTACAAAGGATATGAGGGGCAACTTTGTTTTTTACACAACGAATGATTCATGTGTGGTATGAACGGCCAGAGGAAGTGGTCAATGCAGGTACAATTACAACATTTAGAACACATTTGGATAAGTTCATGAATAGGAGTAAGTGAGGGCTGCAGATGCTGGAGATCAGAGCTGAAAAATGTGTTGCTGGAAAAGCGCAGCAGGTCAGGCAGCATCCAAGGAGCAGGAGAATCGACGTTTCGGGCATAAGCCCTTCTTCAGGAATGAGGAGGGTGTGCCAAGCAGGCTAAGATAAAAGGTAGGGAAGAGGGGCGTTGGGAATGCGATAGGTGGAAGGAGGTTAAGGTG
>NC_057718.1:9863746-9900662 GCF_004010195.1 Chiloscyllium plagiosum | reverse complement strand
AGGATGATACGATGAATCTGGAGGTTGGTGGGGTGGTAGGTGAGGACCAGTGGGGTTCTGTTCTGCTGGTGATTGGAGGGGCGGGGTTCAAAAGCAGAGGAGCAGGAAGCGGAGGAGATGCGGTGGAGAGCATCGTCAACCACGTCTGAGGGGAAATTGCGGCCTTTGAAGGAGGAGGCCATCTGGGTTGTTCAGTATTGGAATTGGTCCTCCTGGGAGCAGATGCGGCGGAGGCGAAGGAATTGGGAATATGGGATGGCGTTTTTACAGGGGACAGGGTGGGAGGAGGTGTAGTCTAGGTAGCTGTGGGAGTCGATTGGTTTATAGCGAATGTCCATGTTGAGTCGGTCGCCCGAGATAGAAATGGAGAGGTCTAGGAAGGGGAGGGAGAAGTCCGAGACGGTCCAGGCAAATTTGAGGTCGGGGTGGAAGGTGTTAGTAAAGTGGATGAACTGTTCAACCTCCTCGTGGGAGCACAAGGTAGTGACAATACAGTCATCGATGTAGCGGAGGAAAAGGTAGGGGGTGGTGCCAGTGTAGCTGCGGAAGATGGACTGTTCCACATATCTGACGAAGAGGCAGGCATAGCTGGGGCCCATGCGAGTGCCCATGGCTACTTCTTTAGTTTGGAGGAAGTGGGAGGATTGGAAAGAGAAGTTGTTCAGAGTGAGGACCTGTTCAGCCAGTTGAAGGAGGGTGTCAGTGGAAGGGTACTGGTTGGGTCGGTGGGAAAGGAAGAAGCTAAGGGCTTTGAGGCCTTCGTGATGGGGGATGGAGGTGTATAGGGACTGGATGTCCATGGTGAAGATAAGGTGTTGGGGACCGGGGAAGCGAAAATCATGGAGGAGGTGGAGGGCGTGGATGGTGTCCTGAACGTAGGTGGGGAGTTCTTGGACCAAGGGGGACAGGACTGTCCAGGTATGCAGAGATGAGACCGGTGGGCAGGAGCAGGCTGAGACAATGGGTCGGCCGGGGCAGTCAGGCTTGTGGATATTGGGCAGGAGGTAGAAATGGGCAGTGCAGGGTTGTGGGACGATGAGGTTGGAGGCGGTGGATGGGAGATCCCCTAGGGTGATGAGGTTATGGATGGTCTGGGAGATGATGGTTTGGTGGTGGGAGGTGGGGTCATGATCAAGGGGGCAGTAGGAGGTGTCCGCGAGCTGGCGTTTAGCCTCAGCAATGTAAAGATCAGTGCGCCAAACTACCACCGCACCTCTCTTGTCTGTCAGTTTGATAGTGAGGTTGGGGTTGGAGCAGAGGGAGTCGAGGGCTGTACATTGTGAGGGTGAGAGGTTGGAGTGGGTAAGAGGGGTGGACAGGTTGAGGCAGTTAATGTCGCGGCGGCAGTTGGCTATAAAGAGATCGAGGGCGGGTAGGAAAGGATAGGAGGGATATGGGCCACACAGGCAACTAGGACTAGTTTAGTTTGGAAAATGTGGTAGCATGGACCAACTGGACTGAAGGATCTGTTTCCATGCTGTATGATCCTATGACTCGAAACACAATCATGGCAAATTTGATACTGAACCACATTAGGAAATATAAGATCTGGTGACCGATTGCTCAGTTAAAGAGTTGCCTTAAAATAAAGAGGTAAAGAGAATGGAACTTTGTCACAGAGGAGTATTATTGTGCCATATCTCATTGGCACATAGGAATAGGCCATTCAGCCCATTAAGCCTGTTCTGCCATTCACTATCATTATGGCTGATCAAACACTTCAAGATCCTTTATCCATCCCAAATCCATAACCCTGGACACCATTATCAATCAGAAATCTATCAATCTCTCCCTTATGCACACCAAGACTGAGCTTCCACAAGGCTGTCTGGGACAGAATTCCAAACGGTCACAATCCTCTTAATAATATCACTTCTCATCTTGGACCTATGCGGCATCCACCTTACCTTTAAATAGTGCCCACTGGATTCAGACTCCCCAAGCCCAATTGGCCCAGTCTCTCTTCATAGGACAGTGCCATAATCCCAGTCAGGAGGTCAGACCAGTCACATGGTCAGCATACCTCATCAGAGCCACTTCAAAGCATGTGACCTGAAGGTTTCCTACTTCATCTTACAACACGAAGTATGTTACTCCACTGGAGACATGCTGCTGTTGCTGTAGGCTAAGAAAACTTAATTTTATCCAAGACAATTATGTGCCTCAGGAATATAATGTCTGTTGGATTCTTCAAAACCACAATATCCTCTTGTGCTATGGGAGATGATAAAGATTGTCCTGTCAGGTAAAACATCCTGTCAGAAGCGAA
This sequence comes from Chiloscyllium plagiosum, assembly GCF_004010195.1. Taxonomy (NCBI): domain Eukaryota; kingdom Metazoa; phylum Chordata; class Chondrichthyes; order Orectolobiformes; family Hemiscylliidae; genus Chiloscyllium; species Chiloscyllium plagiosum. Next base: position 9,898,393 of record NC_057718.1, on the reverse strand, counting down.
CCAAATACAGCACTTACTTAACCATAGTCTGGACGTACACCACCATTTTGTTTCTGCATCACAAAGTCATATGAACTTGGAACGTTTCTCTGTTTCTCTCTACAATGATGTTGCCAGAGCTGGGGAGTTTCTCCAGCACTTCATTGTCATTTCAATTTAGACCCTTGGGAAATGGAAGAGGGCAAACATCAGCAACACAGACTGGAACCATAATTCTGAAACCTTTGTTCTGGGGTGTGAAAAGGAAAGAAATGGCCTGTTACCATAGTTTGCACATCAGGAATTTGGGCTAGAGGAAGGTATTGGTAACAGTTAAAAACCAATACTTGGGCTTAGTGCAGTTTATTTAATATCAAGAACTCTTTACAGCAATTATTAAGAATAGGCTTCACTCATCTCTCGAAGAGCCATCTTCAATTTGTTTCCAATGCTACATCGACAGTCCTCTTGTTCCTCGACTCCAGTATGATGTCTGTTGGGGTTACAGCTTTCTGCTGCAGGTCATCATGAGGCTGAGCAGGCTAATTTCAATTTATAAATCTTTGGTCACCTGGGTCGAATATCCCACGAGATAGTGGGGTCCAAAGAGGAGGATTTGCTTCCTTCTATTTTGTTCTCTGTTGCCGCTCTGCTTCATTTAAGACACTGAACACAAATTTTGCTCCAATCGGACGCATAGGTTGTTACCATTCTCAGCGATTGGCAGCTCCTGACATTCGATTTTTTGGCCAATGCCAAAATGCTTCGAGGAGAACTTTAGGGTGCTTTTAAGTGTGATTTTATTTTTAAATCCTCTCTTTGAATGTTGGCCATTTGAGAGTTGGGACAATAACAAACTGGCAGAATAGACATTGAGCCATTTGAGTGAACAGTCCACATGGTATCAACTTTGCTCTCTTCCACCGATTCCAATATAATACATATGGATAGTAATTTACAAGGTGGGATTGACAGATCACTCAGGAAATTCAACTTGTTGCAGCAACCTGCACTTTCACGTGTGGTGCTGCTGTCTGGAGCTATGGATAGAGATGGCAGAGGGTCCAACATTGTTTCCATCACATGACGGAATCTCTCCTTCTTTTACGACCTGTCACTGCCACTTTCTGAATGCACCTTCCTGCGCCGTGAAGTACCAGAGTGGGGCCTGAACCCGGAGCTTCTGGCTTACAGGCAGAGACTAATCACTATGCCACATGAGCTCCTTTATATTGAGATGGAAATCCTGTGGGATGCCAGGCAGAAGGTCAGTCATGGGGAGGGCATTCAGGAATGTAAATGACGGTTTTCTGGAGATTCTAAAGTGGTTGTGGCAAGAAGCAAGGCTTCCTTTAGTTGGATTACACTCTTTTGGTTAAAAGGCACTATATTAATGGAATTTGTGGCTGTTGACATAGGCAGGGAATTTCAGACAGTGATTGATGGTGTAGATTTCTTCTAAACACCAATGAAATGGCTGCAAACACACCCTTAGTGGAAAACCATCAGTGCTAATCAAGTTCCAGTTTAATTTTTAAACAAATGCAATCCTTAACAACTCATTCTGCACAACTAATCACCCAGAAGGATGGAAATTTACTGCTCAGCTTTTCAACCCTTGTGCAGATAGTTTGTTATTGGTCCCTCGGGAGTTACAGCAATTTGCGGCCTTATTTAATTGCACTCCTCACTGCCAGTCTCCCAGATCAGATGTCTGATACTCCCACTGAAGTTGAGGAGAGAGTGCAGCAGCAGGAAATGTTTATCATTTCCTTGCAAAAACATCAGCCAATTGCCGGCACGCATCTTTTGAAGTGTGAAGTCTGTGGAGACCTGACTCTTGAAAAGGAAGGACCTCAGTTAGAAGCCTTAGGAAAAGGCCAATAAGAGGTCGATGTACTCGAACCATCGCACTCAGCGCTTTTAATCAACTAAAGATGGAATGGAAAGAATGGGACAATCAATCAGATTAGTCTTTGCTTAAATCAAGCAATGCTGGTCTTCCACAAACCTGGGTTCAGCCAACTGTAACCCAACGTATGACTAAAACCCGTTTATCCATTCTGGTGCTTACTGACCTACATCAACACCCAAGTGGTGCTTGACTTTAAAATTTTCATCTTTGTTTTCAAAATTTTTTGTGGTCGCCCGTCTCCCCACCTCCTAATCTCATTGAGCCCCTGAACACTCAAATGTAGAATCAGAGTCATATAGCTGTACAGCACAAAAACAGACCCTTCAGTCCAACTTGTCCAAGCCGACCAGATATCGTAAATAAATCTAATCCTATTTGCCAGAATTTGGCCAATATCCTCTAAAGCCTTCCTATTCACTTATCCATCCAGATTCCTTTTAAATGTTGTATTGTAATAGTCTCCACCACTTTCACTGACAGTTCATATGTCAGAGCATGCTCTGCCCTGTGTTAAAGAAGTTGCCCCTTGGGTCCCTTTTAAAATCCTTCCCCTCTAACTGTAAACCTATGCCCTCTAGCTTTGGACATCCCCTTTCCTGGTGAAAAAACCTTGACTATTCATCCTATCCAACCCCTTCATGGTTTTATAAACTTCTATAAAGTCACCCCTCAGCCTCCAATGCTCCAGGGAATATAGCCCCATCCTATTCAGCCTCTCCCTATAGCTCAAACCCTTCAACCCTGGCAAGATCTTAGCAAATCTTTTCTGAATACTTTCAAGTTTCACAACATCTTTCCTAGAGCAGGGAGACCAGAACTGAACACAGGTGGGCTCCTCTAATCCTGGCTGCTTGCAGATTTCCAACCTTCGGTGCTGAAAACTGCTGGAACTACGAAGGCAACCACCTAGTTCTTTCCATTGCAGTGCCCCAGTGAAATCTATTAGCTCACCATAAACCAAACTTTAAACTTGGCAACTTAATTCCTGCAACACAATGCATCCAGCCACCAGGGCCCAAGGGAAGCTGGCTGCTTCTTTACAGTATTAAGTAAATTGAATTATTTTTTTAAAAAATAGATCTTGTGGCACAGTGGCAATGATCTGACCTGAGAGCCAGAAGGCCCGGGTTTAAGTCCCACCTGTTCCAGAGGTGTGGGGTAATACCTCTGAACAGGCTGATTAAAAAACAACAGAATCTACAAGTTGAGTCAGTTCTGTATGACTATTTGTAGGACTTTACTGTGCCTGAACTGACCTCTTAGAAGAGCAGAAAACTGACCAATAACCTGCTCTAGCACCAACTCATTTTCCTTACTTTACAACAACTATATTTTAAATCTATTTATTTGACAAAATGACTTCAGTGATCAAGGCAAGGCCCTATATAAATGCCACTTATTTCCTCTTAGTGACTGAGTACAGGTGGACGACGTATTTAATCCAGGGCCTGGCACTAACAGCAGTATGACACATGGAAGACTAGCAACAAATGCAAGTAAGCCAAGTGATAACTCACGTCATCGATGGCAACATGCTCTAAGAGGGCAAGCTCACACACATGACCCAAGCTGAAGAACCCTTCCGTGGATCAAACTTAGGCTGCACTACTGACAACAAACTGGACTGAGAACTGAGTTCAGAGTGGAAGCTGTGATGTGCCCTAGCAGTGAGGATAAGCAGAAGATGACATTGCCTGCTGGTTTTCTCCTTTCCCTGTTGCTGGTTCAATCTACACCGGGCCAGAACCGACATCAATGAGTGTAGACTTGCAGCGGACAGTAACAGACATCAGACTGGGGATGAACTTTGACTTAGCTCAACACATTTTTAAGCAGTAAGGGGATCAAGGGCTGTAGGGGAATGACAGGAAGGTTGTTGAGGATTGTCAGGTCAGCCACATTCTCATTGAACAGCGCAGCAGACTTGTTGGACTGAATGGCTTACTTCTGCTGTTATTACGGTCACCTTGTGGTCTTATGAGAACTTGAACCAGTATTCGCACTCCTGTGAATGCTTCCTGCTAGAAAGTCTTGTGTATGAACACAATGGTCAAAGGCTCTATGTATGTTAGTTCCTCCACCACATTCAAATGGGAGCTAACGCGACAACTGCTGTGCAGACTGATTTATGAACAAATCACACTCTAGGTCCCAAGATCTGGAGGACTGCCAAAAGCAGGGGTAAAATAGGCCTAGCATGAATCATCAACTTCAGGGAAACAACAGGGGTGAGTGAGACAAACTATAAGCAAAGGAGATTTAAATTAACTAACTGAAAGAGCTGCACATCCCAGCTATTTCAACTTGTTGGAATTTGTGACCCTTATGACCCCAGACAGCACTATGCCAGATTCCACACTGAAGATTATACATTTTATCAATTCAACACTTAGCACAATTAATTTTAATGCGAGCAGCAAGGCATCAGTCACATGATACTTGAGAACAAACACCAGGAGGAGAAGACCATCAATTTCTGCTCTCATGTGTCAAGGAGACAAAGCTGTTGGAAAAGTAAAGCAGATAAATGTGAGCGGTGCCTGCGCTTCTGTCACCAGGGGCCAGGAGTAGGTGAACAGCATAACACATTAGCAGTGATCCCTGAACGAGAGAGACAAGGGCTCAAAAATGCAGCCTTGGGCTCCCAACTAGCCAGTCAGCTAAAAAAATACAATGGCAGTCTGATACTCAGTCATAAAGGCTTGCTGGTTTTGAATAAAACTCTACAATATGGTCCCTCTCTGGGAGGACAAGACCGATTGGATGATTGGTCAGCTCCATGACACCTCCCTCATCTTCCCTTGTGTCCCCTTGCCCAATTGTCCACTTATGAGGAAGGCATATTAAATGATCTACTGTTCAATGGTTTTGTTTATTCACTGAAAAAAAGCTAGCATTTCTTGCCATTCCAAACTGTTATGTGGTGTGAGCCACCTTATTTACAGCTGATTAACTTGCTTGACCATTTCAGGGGACTGATAAGAGTCAACTATTTGCTGTGGGTCATGAATCACAGGCCCAGACGACAGAGTCAAAAAGATATAACGCACAGAAACAGACCCTTCGGTCCAAGTCATCCAAGTCAACCAGATATCCTAAATAAATTTGCTTCCATTTGTCAGAATTTGGTCTATATCCCTCTAAACCCTTCCTATTCATGTACCCATCCAAATGCCTTTTAAATGTTCTAACTGTTCTAGCCTCCACCACTTCCTCTGGCAGCTCATTCCATACACACACCACCCTCCACGTGAGAAAGTTGCCGCTTAGGTCCCTTTTAAATCTTTCCCCTTTCACCTTAAACCTATGCCCTCTAGCTTTGGACTCCGCTATCCTGGGGAAAAACCTTGTATATTTACCCTAACCATTCCCTTCATGATTTTATAAACCTGTATAAGGCTATCCCTCAACCTCCTAGGCTCCAAAGAAAATAGCTCCAGTCTATTCTGCCTCGCCCTATAACTCAAACCCTCTAACCCTGACAATACCTTTGTAAATCTTTTCTGAACCCTTTGAGGTTTCACAACATCCTTCCTGAAGCAGGGAGACCAGAGTTACATGCAGTATTCGCCTAACATGACCTCCCAACTCCCATACTCAATGCACTGACCAATAAAGGCAAGCATACCAAATGCCTTTTTTACTATCCTATCTACCTGTGACTCCACTTCAAGGAACCATAAACCTGCACTCCAAGGTCTCTTTGTTCAGCAACGGGTAGGGATGAAGGATTACTTCTCGAAAAAGATATTTATGAACCAGATGGATTTTTTAAACAAGCTGTTTCATGCCCAGCATTAGCTTGGTTCAGATTTATTTTGTGTAACTTAATGTATTGCAGTTGTGATGGTTGGATTTGAATTCATGTCATTGGATCTTTTTTTTTAAAACTCTGAAGGTTGCTCATCTACCACTGTGCTACTTTTTCTATTAGTCATTTGTGGGATGTGGGCATTGCTGACCATCCAAAATGTATTGCCTGTCTGTAGTTGCCCTTCCGAAGATGGTGGTGAGCTGCCCTCTTGAAGCCCTGCAGTCTACAGGAAGGGAATTCCAGGGTTTTGACCCAGTGACTAGTGAGGGAATGGTGATTTTGTTTCCAAGTCAGGATAGCGAATGGCTCGAAAGGGAAATAGCAGGATGTTGTGTTCCCATGTATCTGCTCCTCTTGCCGTTCTAGATAGACATGGCTGAAAGTTTGGAAAGTGCTGTCTGAGAATCTTTGGTGAATTTCTGCTGTGCGTCTTGTAGATGGTACACACTGTTGCTACTGAGCGTTGGTGATGGAGGGGGGTGGGTGTTTGTGGATGTGGTGCCACTCAAGCGGGCTGCTCTATCCTGGATGGTGTCAAGCTTCTTGAGTGTTGATGGAGCTACATCCATCCAGGCAAGTGGTGAGTATTTCATTACGCTCCTGACTTATGCCTTGTAGATGATGGATACGCTTTGGGGAGTCAGGAGATGAATACTCGCAACAGTATTCCTAGCTACAGACCTGCTCTTGTAGCCAATGTGGCAATTCCAGTTGAGTTTCTGGTCAACCCCAATGACGTCAATAGAGGAGAATTCAGTGATGGTAACACCATTGACTGTCAGGGAGCAATAGTTAGATCCTCTCTCATTGGAGAGGGTCTAAGTCTGGCATTTGTGTGGCACAGATGTTACATGGCACATGTCAGCCTGGATATTGTTTAGATCGTGTTGCATTTGAACATGGACTGTTTCAGCATCTGAGAAGCCACAAATGGTGCCTAAACATTGTGCAATCATTGGCCAACAACCCCACTTCTGACTCTATGATGGAGGGAAGATCATTGATGAAGTAGCTGAAGATTGTTGGGCTTAAGCTACAGATGTCCTGGAACTGAAATGATGGACCTCCAACAATCACATCCATCTTCATATGTGCCAGATATGACTCCAATCAACAGAGTTTACCCCCTAAATACCTATTGACTCTAGTTTTGCTAGGGCTCCTTGATGTCACACTTAAATGTAACTTTGATGTCAAGAGCTCTCACCTCACCTGTGGAATTCTGCTCTTTTGTCCATGTTTGAAACATGGCGAGACGGAGGTCAGGAGATGAGTGGCCCTGTGCATAACTGAGCAGGTTATTGCTAAGCAGATGCTGCTTGTTTGCACTGTTGATAACACTTTCCATCACTTTACTGATGATCGAGAGTAGACTGATAGGATGGTAATTGGCTGGGTTGATTTTGTCCTGCTTTTTATGTACAGGACATACCTGGGCAATTTTCCACCTTGTCGGTAGATGCCTGTGCTATAAATGTGCTGGAATAGCTTGGCTTGGGGAGTACAAGTCTTCAGTACTATTGCCAGAATGTTGTCACATGGAGTGAATCAAAGGTTGAATATTGGTATCTGTAATGCGGGGAACACTGGATGAGGCAGAGATGAATCATTCATTCAACACTTCTGGCTGAAGATTGCTGCAAATGCGTCAACCTTATCTTTTGCACTGATATGCTGGGCTCTTCCATCATTGAGGATGGGGATATTTGTGGAGCCTCCTCCTCCAGTGACTTGTCTAGTTGTCCACCACCATTCACAACTGGATGTGGCAAGGCTGTGGAGCTTAGATCTGATCTTTAGACTGTTGGATCACTTTGATCTGTCTATCACTTACTGCCTATGGTGTTTGGCATGCAAGTAGCTCTGCTTGGTAGCTTCACCAGATTGACACCTCATCTTCAGGTTTGCCTGGTGCTGCTCCTGGCATGCCCTCCTGCACTCTCCATTGAACCTGGTTTGATGGTAACGGTTGACTGGGGAATATGCTGGGCCATGAGGTTACAGATTGTGCTAGAGTACGATTCTGCTGCTGTTGATGTCCCACAGTGTCTCATGTATGCTCGGTCTTGAGTTGCTAGATCTGTTTGCAGTCTGTCCCATTTAGCATATGGTACTGCCTCACAACATGATGGAGGGTATTCTCAATATGAAAGTGGGGCTGTGTCTCTGCAAGGACTGTGCAGTGGTAACTCTTACTGATACTGTCACGAGCAGATACATCTGCAGCTGACAGGCTGGCACGGATCAGATCAAGTATGTTTTCCCCTCTTGTTGATTCCTTCACCACCTGCCACAGACCCAGTCTAACAGCTACATCATTTAGGGCTTAGCCAGGTTGATCAGTGGTGCTGCTGTTGAGGCAATTTTTGTGGTGGACATTGAAATCCCCCACCCAGAGTACGTTTTGCACACTTGCCACCCACAGTGCTTCCTCCAAGTGTTGCTCAACACGGAGAAATACCGATTCATCAGCCAACGGAGGACGGTATGTGGCAACCAGGAGGAGGTTTCTTTGCCCATGTTTAACCTGAAACTATGAGACTTCATGAAGCCCAGAATCAATGAAGCCGACTCCCAGGGCAACTCCCTGCCGTGTGCATACCACTCTGTCACCAAGTCTGCCAGGTCTGTCCTGCCAGTGGGACAGGACATAACGGGGTGGTGATGATTATATCTGGAACATTGTAAGGTATGGTTCTGGAAGTATGACTGCATGAGGCTGTTGCTTGGCTAGTCTGAGAGACAGCTCTCCCAGGTTTGGCACTAGCCCCCAGATATTATTGAGGTGGTCTTTGCAGGATTGACAAGGCTGTTTCTGCCATTATCTTTTCTGGTGCCTAGGTTGATACCTGGTGATCCATCCAGTTTCATTTCTTTGAAACTCTGTAGTGATTGGCTTGTTCGGCCATTTCAGAGGACATCTGAAAGTCAATCACATCGTCGTGGGTCTCAAGTCACACCTAGACCAGACCAGGTGAGTATGGCAGATCTCCTTCCCTGACATCAATGAACCAGATGGGTGTTTCTGACATTTGAAAATGATTTCAAAGTCATCAGTAGAATCTTTAATTTCAGGGTTTTTTTTTTAAACTGAATTCAAATTCCACCCGCACAACTTGAACCCAGGTCCCCAGAACATTAACTGAGTTGCTGGATTAATAGTCCAGCGACACCAACACGTGGCCATCGCCATCCCCCTACAGCCCTTGTGAACTCTCTCAGAAACGATCTTAGAGCTAGGAAGTATCCACAAGCTAAACAATGACAAGCATTGAAATTGAAACTAAATTAATACCACAACCATGGTTGTGTACATGACCAATGTAAATAAAAATGTGACACAACACACAAAGTCATCAAAAAGCAGTCAGAGTCTCTGGATAATCTAAATATTACCAGGTTAATGTCATTTCCAGGATACTACACCATCAATGTTTTACCCATCCACCTAGGTTTGGCTAACAGAATAATCTATATGCTTGAGTCTCATACATCAATAACTCTCAAGAGGAAAAATAACAAAACAAGATGCTTGCTAAATGACAATGGACAACCATGCAATTTAAATTTCTCCATATCGTCATAAATACATGCAGCATTACAATGGTATCACAACAGTAAAATTACACCATAGCGTTGACAGATTTAAAAATTTCTCATTGTTGTTTTTGAGCCCTTTCATGGAAATCCTTTTCATATCTCTAATCTCCTCCAGCCAGATTCCTGCATTCCTCCAAATCCGGATGCCTTCAAACACTCCAACACTGAGAAATGTTACTTATGTGCAAAATTTTGAAATTCTGTTTCTGAACCTCTGCATCCTCTCCTCTTCTTTAAAATCCATTTTATAGTCTAAGATTTGGTCGCCTGTTCTAATGTGCACTTTTGTAGTCCGATGACAAATTTTCTTTGCAATTCCCCCGGATCAGCCATTATCCTATTGAATGGTAGAGCAGGCTCAAGGGGCAAAGCGGCCTGATCTTGTTCCTCTTTCCTATGGTCTCCTTTGGTCTTATAGAACATAGAACAATACAGCACAGTACAGGCCCTTCAGCACTCAAATGTTGCGCTGACCTATGAAACCGATCTGAAGCCCGTCTAACCTACGCTATTGCATCATCCATATACTTATCCAATGACCATTTAAATGCCCCTAAAGTTGGCGAATCTACTACTGCTGCAGGCAAGGCATTCCACGCCCTTACTACCATCACCATCTGAGGAAATCACCTTGGGTAAAAGGACTGTGTAAAAGGTGCTAAATAAATACAAGTTGTTGTTGTGATGTGGTGGACCAGTCTAACAGCCCAGTTTCATGGAAGAGTAAGCAATTAAGGCTAATGATCAGAATTAGCTTGTATTTTAATACTCAGTCCTGAAACATTCTCTCATTCAGTATCCAAGCTGTTGTTCCTAATGTAATGTCCTGTACAATGTTGGATATGTAACAGACTATTCCTTCATTGAATTTGTCTCACAGATAGTTTGATGGGGGCGGTAGTTCTGACATGTGTCAGAGTAACATGTCACAAAGCTAGTTGTTTTTTCCCTAAAAGCTGTTCCTTGGCTCAAGGAGACTCTGTCCTTGATTTTTTTTCAGCAGGGTAATAAACCAGGCTGGTACAGAGATGAAAGGGATTTTGAGAGGCCTTTTGTTTATATGTAAACAGATGAGATGTCAGGCCAAAGTGGTCATGCTTTAGAAGTGACCTGTAGAATTAAAGGGGAGTGGCCAGCTCTCTCGTTGAGCTGAGCAGTTTAGTTCAGTCCAGAACTGGTTGGGATTTCAACAGTGAGATGTGTAGAAACTCTCTCTCCTGCCCTTCTAACTTCAACCTGTAAGCATCAGACCCTTTTTTGTACTGTTTTAAAGCGGGCTTGCCTATAGGGACTGTTGTGTATATTCGGAACAGCATAATTAAGTCTTGTTTGGATAGACTGAGTTGTGTAGGGGTTCTTTATTCTGTTCTTCATGTTTCATTGTGTAATTGTGTGAATAAATGTTTTGTCTATTTTAAAAACTGGTAGTCATCCTTGCTAACCTAATCCAGGTAATTTTCATCGTACACTTACCGAAACAAATTGCAGAGTTATGGTCTGGGCTGCCTGCTTAAGAATGTTTTGAATGGTCTGACCTAGTCCATAACAAACAGCCAAATATTATACATTAATTTCATATAGTTGATCATGGAAGAGAATGCCCTACAAACAATGAGCTAATTTAGGGGGGGAGCCAGAATAATCATAATCTCACTTACTCATTGCCTTTGACAGCACCTTCCAACCCGTGACCTCTACCTTTCAGAAGGATAAGGGCAGTGAATACATGTGATCCCTTCCACCTACAAACTCCTCTCCAAGCACAAAAACCCTAATTTGAAATGACATTGCTGTTACTTCACTGTCACTGAGTCAATATCCTAGAACGCCCAACCTAATGGCACTCTGGGTTAATTTACACCCGGGGACTATAGGCCACTCACCACCACTTTCTCTAGGACAATTAGTAATGGGCAATAATAATAGCTAGTGACACCTTCACAGTGGGGGGAAAAAAAATAAGGATTCTAATTAATTATCATGGGGGGGAAAAAAAGGTACACTTCAATTCCGTGATGTTGTGATTTGGGCTAGGGCAGAGGGAATATTCTCTGTGATCTGTCCAGTTAACAAGATCACATTTTCATTGATCACAATTCCAGTGACAACAAAATTCAAGGCCTTGTATTTGCAAAATGCTGTCGCCAAAGGAAATCTGGCAAGGTCCTGTTTATTGCGTCAGTTGGTTTGCTCTGGATTTTCACTTCTCAAGGTCATATCAGCGACAACCTGATCTCCCACTGTGCATACACAGACTGTTGACTCAAAGCACAGCCTCCACAGGCTTTCCCTCATTTGTTTGCTCTTCAGCATGTTCCTCCCACTCTTGAATCCTTGCCAGTGAAAAGTTGGCACACAAAATGATGGACATTTCTAGTAGCACACATCCGCTGAGTGGTTCTCAGCATTATTTCTCAAAACAAGCTTTGAAATGAGATGACGATTTGAATTTGGGCTTACATATCACTTGGAGCAGGCACAGGACCTTGGTCAATACAAAGGTGCTATAGCCCTGTGCTGATCATTAAGACTCTTTGAATCACTACTTACTGAGTGCCAAGTTTTCTGATTTCAACCAGGGATGGCAGTATTTAGTCCTACAATTTGCTTAATAAGACAACAGTCTTAATATTTGGAGGCAAAACTTCTTCTTGTGCACAATTGTTCAGTGACTTGGCCCCTTCCTCGCAAGAAAAATGCAATAACTTCAAAGTAGATTTCTACCTTTAAGAGGATGGACAAAAAAAAGGGTTGTTTTCATGTTGCACCTTACGACGCCCCAAAGTACTTCACAATCAATGAAGGCCCTGAAGTGTATTCACTGTCGCCCATTAACAGCAATGATCTAACACTGATTTTCGGTGCTCTTCGCTGCCAAACATTGACCAGGACATCAAGGAGAACTGCCTTGTTTTGTTTGAAGGAGTGCCATGGGATCTTTAACGTCTCTGGTGCCTTAAACCAACATTGCAACTAAAAGGTGGCATTTCCGGCAGTGCAGCACTCCCTCAATAATACACCGGAGAATGTTTCATTGTATGAACCCACAATCTTCTAATTCAAAAAGGCATTATTTTTAATAAACAAAAAAAATTAAAGGATTATGAAACATGTCAGGCTCTTCCTGAATGGGTTTGAGAGGTGAAATGGTCTCCTCCTGCTCCCCCCTCATAAATTAAAGCTCTCACCAGCTCCGAATTTGAATTTATCGGGAACTCCTATTAGGAGTGAGCATTGTTGTGACACAAGACTACTTTGCTTCTCAATATCGAGCTGACAGATGAATTCACCTCCTTTCAACAAGTCAATCATACATACACTTTTTATTTATATAGTTACTTATATTTTCACTTTCTCCATTCCATCTACAAGTTCCCTTTCTTTCCCCAGCCCAGAAACACGGCCCTCTACATTAAGCTCCATTCCTGAATTAGCCCAGCAATAATAAAAAAAAGCCTCAGTTGCATTTGACACCCATTATCAACGGTTCATCCAAAATAGGAGAGTTCTTGTGGTTGCGTCCCTACCACAGGGTATGGAAGTCAGGAATCAAGTTCCACCTGCCATGGAGGTATGTCATAATCACCCCAACAGGTTGATTAAAATAGCTACCGGAGATTGACCAATCTCCATGAGACCATCAGCATTAATTTACCGATACATATACTAATTAGCAACCAGACTTGGTTGCTGACATTCTTACAGTCAGAGGTTTGTGTGTTTGACACCAAGACTAGAGCACAAAACCTTGGGGGATATCTCAGAGCAGTACTGAAGGGAGTCTATATTATTTGGAAGGGATGTGTTCCAAAGGAAATGTTAAATTGAAGCTCTGTTTGTTATAATGATCCTCTGACACTGTTCAAAGAGCAGGGAATGCTGCCAGTGCTCCCACAGCCAACATTCTTGCTTTAACCAACTATATGGAGTACAGATTAACCAGGCATGCCTCGCACTTATGGCTTGTCAGAACTTTGGTCTGTCTAATTAACAGCAGCAAGGCCATCAAATTAAAACATTAGCAATGATAGTTTTTGAATGTTCAACTACACCCTATGTTAATCATGGAGATGAAATAGTTTTACAAAGTAGCCACAGTGGGAAAGTGTTTAAAAGCTCAAGAGATAACATTTTTATTTGCAGTAAAAATCATTCTACAGAAAGCCTACAGAGTGAGCAGTGCTGTCTTAGACATTCCAACATTCCTCAAAAATGCAGACAAAGGTGAATCATTGGTAAGAGAGGGTAGCTTAACATTTCACCAGGTGTCAGGTGCTGCAGTTGAGCACTGAAAGCCAAATCTGTAGACTGTGAGTTGGCAGTTGATTAAACCACAGTCATTTTAATTAATTTAAGAAATGGCATAAGTTGAGCTGACTGGTGATTCAATTTAAGTCAGGGCACCATGCCTTGTTATACTGGGCCCACGAGAACAGACAAGCCTCTGGTTCAGTCCTTGATTTGCTTATGAATGCTTTCATCAATCAGTGCAGACGTCTCATGACACATCTCTGGAACAGTTGGAACTAACCCAAAAATCTTGGCCCACAGGTAGGGACACTACCACTGTGCAACAAGAACTCCATAACTTGTATATAGAATTAAGAGGCAGGTCATAGAGACCAAGGATTAGAACATAGAAGAATACAGCGCAGTACAGGCCCTTCGGCCCTCGATGTTGCGCTGATCCAAGCCCACCTAACCTACACTAGCCCACTATCCTCCATATGCCTATCCAATGCCCGCTTAAATGCCCATAATGAGGGAGAGTCCACCACTGCTACTGGCAGAGCATTCCATGAACTCACGACTCGCTGAGTAAAGAACATACCCGTACCATCTGTCCTATACCTACCCCCCCCCTTAATTTAAAGCTATGCCCCCTTGTTATAGCTGACTCCATACGTGGAAAAAGATTCTCACTGTCGACCCTATCTAAACCCCTACTCATCTTGTAAAAGATTACTACACAGAATCCACAATGACCCTCCAAAGAGCATCCAACCCAGACCCATCTCCCCTACCCTATCACCCTGCATTTTCCATGGCTAGCCCACCCATCCTACATATCTTTGGACTGTGGGAGGAAACATGGTTAGCACTGCTGCCTCACAGCGCCTCAGGCGACTGTGTGGAGTTTGCACATTCTCCCCGTGACTGTGTGGGTTTCTTCCAGGTGCTCTGGTTTCCTCCCACAGTCCAAAAATGTGGAGATTAGGTGGATTGGCCACGCTAAATTGCCCGTAGTGTTAGTTGAAGGGGTAAATGTAGGAGAATGGGTCTGGGTGGGTTGCGATTTGGCGGGTTGGTGTGGACTCGTTGGGCCGAAGGGCCTGTTTCCACACCGTAAGTAATGTAATCTAATCTAATCTAATCTAATCTAATCTAATCTATATAAACTCACTCAGACACAGGGAGAATGCACAAGCTCCACACAGTCGCCTGAAGGTGGAATCAAACCCGGATTCTGGCACTGTGAGACAGCAGTTCTAACAACTGAGCCACTGTGCCACCTTCCACTGAGTGACCATGGCAATGTCTATGTGCCACATTAGTCTCCTTCTAACTTATTCCATCAAACTCTATGTGTCCTCCTCACCTCTCCCTCGTGTGAATCTGATGACAACGGTTGCCCTTCAAAATCAAAGAGAATTATGGATATGCAGGTTCACTGATGACAAAGATAATCGTGTACAAAAACCTGTGCATGAATGCTTTTAAAAGGCAAGAACCATTACACACAAATAGTTCCACTCTCTCAACCATAGAAGGCTGGGTTCACCAGCACAGAGAACTATAACATCCAAAGGTGTCTTTGGCTGCAATGAATGACCATGACCATTTTTCACCTTATCATATTCTCCATGCTCCACAACGCTCTGCTCTCTTGGCCATTGAATTAAACAAGTGATTTCTTCTGCAGAGGACACTGCAACAAGTCTTTGTGAACTAGGAATAAGCAAATCCCAAATTCATTGAAGGTTGGAAGCCTGTCAGCCACCCTCACTTGGTTAAACTCACCAGTCAAAGTGGTCTTCTGCAGTGTAACTGTTGCTGCTTGCAAGCCACTTCTTGGAGCCACAGGTGGGAGGTGGGCATCTAGTCGGCAAACTTCAACATAAAACTGTGGTTATCTCGCTTCCCCTTAAATATACGTATGCTGTTTGTTTCAACCATTCTCACCATTTGCTGGGCAAAGATGTTTCTCCTGAATTTCCTCCTTGGTCTATTAGTGATTATCCTGTACCTTTGACCCTTCATCTTGGTCTCGCCTGCAAATGAAAACATCTTCTCTTCATTGAACCAAAAGACATCCCTTATGTTAGGTCACCCCAAAGACTCCCCTTTGCTAGAATGCTCTCATTAAAAGATGTAACAGGGGCATGAGGGGGCGATCAACCAAGGATCGAGTTCCTCCTCACAAATGTCCATGACAGAAAGTACGTTGCTGAGTATGTAGCTGAAGCCCGATGGGATTGGGTTACATCATCATCACAGTTAGCCAAATAATACCATGTTGGATTAGAAGGGCCAGGTACACATTTAAGGTTTTAGGCAAGGAACACATGAAGAACAATGTTTTTATGTTGAGAGTGGTAATGACTGGGAACTCTCTACCTACAAGGATGATGGAAGTGGAGATGATAATTGATGGGTACTTGGCAGAAATAAGCTTGGAGGGCCACAGGGTTAGTAGGGCACAATGGGACTGAATTGGTTTACTCTACAGGGAGCAGTATAGAATTGGTTGGAATTGGATCTTTCCAAGTCATATACTAAACAAATAAATTGGGATTGACCATTTCCTTTCCTTTTCCTCAGTCTCTTCCTTTTACAATCCTTCACTGTTTACTCTTCTTACCTCTCCTCTGCAGAGTTCAACTACCAGTTCAGGGACATGGTTTCACAGGTGATGTCATTCGGTCGCTTCAAACAGAGACACTGGCATGACACCCAAGTAACAGAGCAATACAACAGCAAGCTCAAGGGTTAAATGGATTAACACCATGGTCTTCAAACCTTTTCCTTCCATAGTCCACTTAAGCTTGGCAAAAGAGCCAACAAACCATCTACTGGTGCCTTCCCCAACTACTTACACTGTCAACCACAGAAGAAGTCATCAGATTTCATGGGGAAAAATGGCTGTGGTTTTGATAGGACAGGGGCATTGAGATGATGGCAGAGTTCCAAGCAAGAGATATTCATGTCAGGTTCCTCATTCAGTTGGTTCATCCTGAATTTTCAGCCCCATGTTGAAAATCCAATCTTGCAATTGCACATTGTTGGGGCTGAAAATTACAGTGAACCAGCTGAATGACAAACCTGATACAAATGTCTCCAGCTTGGAACCCAGCCATCAATTCACTGTTCCTGTCCTGTCAAAAGCACAGCAGTAGGATAGATCTTGCCAATAAAACTATGTTGTTATTGCATATGGTAATGATGACTTGCTCCATGAGGGAGCTGGTCTGGTTGCATGACATCAAACAAATGGGTGGGGACAAGGGTTCTGCGCTCTTGAATGGCCTTGGCTGCTTTACGATGCATCAGTGGACCAGCCCGTTGACCACACTGAGAACTACTGGATTAACACCCTCGTTCTTTCAATTTTGTATTCAATAGCTGACCAAGATAGATGAGGTTTGAGATAATCCTCGCTGCTGACTGAAATAATCCAAAAGGGCAAGTCTAAATGGTCATAGCCAACTGCTTTTATTGCAATGAGGCAGTTTCGTATTTCACTTGTAGGTCTTTGTAAAAAGAAAAAGAAAAAGCCTTTCCAACAGCATCACATTATTTCACTGTAAAGTTGGAAGTTAGATGGAGACTCCCCAAAATCCAATTCTCTTTTTTAGCACTCTTACAGGCAAGATGCTCACAACATCAGTTGCGGTTGAATTTGAATCCAGGTCCTTGCCGACCTCACAGTATATTCTTCTGTCACATGTGAAAGGATTGATTTAAAAAAATACATAGAAGACTTGAAATCCAGAATCCAATCAAATCAAATCAATCATTCCTTGTTTCAGAAAATCTTGTGTTACAGACATGTTACATTCAGCAAAAGTACTTGAAAGGATTCTTCTATAAACTTTATTTAATTAAGGATTTGATGATGTCTGTATTCATTCCTTTGAAGGGACGAAGTTGGAATTTTGCGAGATAATTAAAAATGTTTTATTTTGCCTACAATCCTTTCCTGAAAGACCTGTTTGCTGCTTCCAACACCAAATAATCTTTCGAAAAACTGTTCTGGCAGGGAGCCTCTTCCTTATCTCAAGTAGCAATCAATACGCTACTAATCCACCGCCAATCTCCAACACTAACTTAATGGCTGCTTTTTTTAAAATCTAAAATACAAAACAGGCACTTGTATTTCTGAAATGCCCATAAACCACACTGGTTTTCTGCCAGTTTCAACAGAGAACACTGACTCCATTAGTAGCACTGACCTTCCTTCATCGTGAGACTACAGTAGCAGAAACTTTCAAACAGTACCCAATGGTCAGAGAAAGGTCTGTTTTTACTGCCTCATTTTATAGTTCTGACAGTGCAACCCACTTCCAGCAAGAGTCAGACAGTGTCCTCTTTATAACAGAGCCAACATAAGCTGCAGAAGCATTCAGATAGCAACCCTTCTCCAACAAAACAATGGTTCACCATAGGAGGTTGATAGCATATTAAACTAGAAATCCCTGACCAAAACTACAGTACTGTTTACGCTGACTGGCCTCTCTTTCCATCTATTCCCTTTTCCTTAACTGGACTATAACAATAAAGCTCCTCCAGCAATATTATTGGGGGAGCTAGATAAACATTGCAGGTCGTACAGAAGTGGAGTGGTTAACTGTTGAATGAACTACTTCAATTCAAAGTGTCTTATTCCATTTCTTTTGTTACGCTTTGCAGCTGCCTGTGCAAGATTAAATATTCAGCAGGCCAGAATTTCCTGCAGCCCAGCAATAGAAAGAGCAGTTATCCTGCTCAGTTTCCACCAGAAATGCTAGGCTGAAATTGGCCCTCAGCAGTGATGGCGATTTGACAGTTTTACTGCAGGCAACCTTCAAATTGTCACCTTAGACTTGTCCATCTAAAGCAAAGATGGCAGGCAGGCTCTTACTGCAGTCACCCCAATCAGAGGTCACAGACTTCCAGCACTTGGACAGCTGAAGAGGTGGGCTCAGACAGGTTTCTGAAATAGTCTGGATGCCTCAATGTGGAGATTGTGAATCAATTATTTTCTACTTGGCAATGGTCAAGATCAATTGGCCCTTCCAATTACAGGGAAATCCTTTGGAGGTGGATTATTGGTACCACAGGTGCCTGCTGCTTTGTGGAGATCTTACCTCCAGCTCGGATGAATCACTGTGCCCCAACCTTCTGTGCCAGCTCCATCATGCTGGTGGCCATCCCACCCACCATGGCATGAGGCTTGCCCCCCCCCCCATACTAATGACAAAATACTGGCTGTCAGCTTGATGTCCCTTAATGGGGGCCTTATACAAATGCATTGCCAATCTCCATGGAGTGGGCAATCCAACCTTGTCTCCTGCCTGCTGCTGGAAAATCCGCTTGGCACAGGAATTCAGCAGGAAGGCAGTCATGGTATAGTTCCCTGTGAACTAACTGGCCTTAACATCTGTGTTAGTGCCACTTAGGGGTTGGTAAAATCAAGGCCATTATGTCTTAGCCGACCTATCACAATGCAACCTTCTTCCTGGCTCCCCAGACAAGCTGCACCCAGCAATGTGAAATCTTAGTGTCCCATTCAATCTGCAGCTGACCCCCATCACATCCATAAACAATCCATCACTAAAACTACTCTGTCCACGTCACATTTGACACAAAAAAAAAAATCGACACTCCACTTCCAGGTCTGATTGCTCCAAGATTCCTCTGAGTTCCCTGGAGGTTTACTCTATCTGAAGCATCACCTCCCAGTGCCTATCATATTCATGCTAATACTTTCCAGCATCTATTCCTCAGTGTGCAGACAGCTAAGAGATCATCCTAGTTTTCAAATCGCATTTCGGCCTGACTCCACTCTGTTTTTGCAAAAACACCGTAAATGCTGGAAAAGATCAGTAGGTCAAGCAGCATCTATGGAGACAGAAATGGGACTCTTTTTCAGAACTCTTCAGATTCCCTTGAGCCCATATGATTCCACTCGTACTCTCTTCTCCCACAAGTCCATATATTTCATTCTGCCACTATTTCTATACCAATGCAGAACATTCAGCTGATTTGCTCATTACCTTGCCACCTCCATCCTCTATACTTTATCTCACTTCCCTCTGCACTTTATCATACTCAGAACTTATCCCAACTCTGTCAAGCGGCACAATCTGTTTTGTCTATGCTTGAAATAAGTGCCAGATGCTGTCAGTTCCTTCAGTATGCAGGTATCCATGACCTTCTGCTACCTTATAAGGTCTGCTCATTCAGCAGTGAAACTTTGACATCACAGCTGCAATGGCATTTGTCTATATTAAGACTCAATGTTGCTGACTCATTGAAAAACAGTTAAAACTTAGATACAATAAAGCAAAACTGGAAATCAATGTAGTTTTTGACACTGGTTCAAAGGTGACTCATTTTCCCTGACCCTCAAAGATCCAATATCAGACTAAATGCTTGCCTCACTCTCCTCTTCTAAAATCACATTATAACCAACCTTTGATCAGGTTTTCAGTGATCTGCCCAAATACCCAATGCTCAATGTTAAATACTCAATGTTTTACTGTGAATGTGAGATATAGGTCGATGTTAGTATTATTAGTGTAAAGACAGAGACTGATTCCAATGTCTTCTATTAAGCTACCTTGACTATGGATGCATAAAGGGATCATTGTACTCCAGCTAAACATTTTAAACTGACTTTGTATCCGAAGAAATCCTTTACACAACCTGTACAATGGTGGTCAGTAATGTTACACAAACCTCAAACTTCTAAAAATTCCATTTGCTTACCACCTGCCCATTTCATACTTTCTGAGGTTCATTTCTGCGAAGCTGGTCATTCATGCTGGAACTATTATAAAGACAAAGATTAGCCACTAAATCCCTTACTCTAAGCAACTGCCCTTCATGTAGCAGCTTGGGTAGTGAGCATTAGGAACCTATTAAATTGTGAAGGGCATCACAATGGAACCTAATCCAGTCCTTAACCAGCCACCCATTCATGCATATACTCTAATAGAAGTTATTGGATCATTTTAAACAGTGAGGGCCTAGCCAAATTTCCCCCCTACCCTGCTGTGGCTAGATAAGCAGCACCAGCAGAGTGTGGGTTCAAGTTCCACTGCAAGAATTAAGGGTGACACTCTGGCATGGTACTGTGTGCATGTTGCACTATTGGGTGTGCCATTTTGCGAATTGGGACATTAAACCATGTAAAAGACTCCACTGCACCACTTTGAGGAAGAGAGTATGGAAGTTACATGCAATCTGACCAGAAAATTTATCCTCTATCAAGGTTCTGAGAAACAAATTCTGATCATTATCACATCGCAGTTTTTGGGAGGGTTGCTGTGTGAAAATTGGCCATTAAATGGCAGTGACTTCATTGCCTGCAAAGGGCTTTGAGACATTCACTGGTTGGGAAAGGTGATACAAAAAGCAAGAGTCTTTCTTTTTATTCCAAGCTCATGTTCGAGAGAAAATGCTGAGTTGTGCAATTGCTGGGAGAATACTGTTGAATACAGCTTCTTTAAAAGGTGGCCTAAGGAACCGAAGGGATGAATGAAGATTATATTCACGAATCTCTGAATGACACTGAATTCACAGCAGGAACCGATCAGCTGGCCTAATACATTACGTGGGTATTTATACTCCACATGAACTTCCTCCCAACTTATTTCATGCCATCTATTAAGTTCTTTTTTCTTTTTGTAAAGCCAAAAAGAAGTCTGTTAGATGGGATTCTGCAACTGAGGTGCACTTGCTGAATAATCATGATTGCGTTTTTAGGTACTCTAATAATCATTTTAAGAGTTTATAATGTGATATAAAACAAAGAACTGCCAAGCTGGGATTCAGGCACTGCACAATACAATAATTATAAATACTCAAGACTCCAGTTTAGCCATCTGATTAATTAGCAACAGACTTGTCTAATGCTGTGAGGGTAACTATAGCCAGGGAAACATGGTGGATCAGTGGTGTGCACTGCTGCCTCACGGCACCAGGGACCCTGGTTCAATTCCAACCTTAGGTGACTGTGTAGAGTTTGCATGTTCTCCCTGTGTTTGAGAGAGTTTCTTCCAGGTGTTCCAGTTTCCTCCCAGTCCAAAGAATTGCAGGATAGGTGGATTGGCCATGCTAAACTGCCCACAGTGCCCAGGGATATGTAGGTTGGGTGGGTTAGCTATAATTGATGTGGGGTTATGGGGATTTGAGGGCTATGTGGCATGTTCTGAGGGCCAATGCGGACGCAATGGACCAAATGGCCTACTTCCGCAATGTAGGGCTTAATGTTCAATGCTCAACACACAGTTTAGCACCCCCTTTATTCCCTTTGTTTGATTTAAACGGTTATTAATCTAAGTCGCTGTGGTCTCAGTCAATATTAAACACTGATAACAGAAATTAATTGGGTTTAAAATGTCCATTTAAAATACAAAAGCCACTTGTTTCAGGTTTGTTTTGAACCATATAAACATAAAGCAAGGCTGGTTAAAGGATCAGTTCACAGGCTGCTGCTGTTACAGTTTTCCCATCACCTCATTCATGCAGTTGTACAGATTGAAAACTGGGAATCTGGGCTGAAGCAGATCAGTTAAATGGACTAATCTGGAACAAACTGCCCTTCAAGTATTACAATTTTAAAACTTTATCACCTATCCAAACAAAAACAAAATGTTGTTTTTGTAACTTTCTCAAAAGAAAAGTAAGATTTGAATTTGTATCGCGCTTTTCCCAAACACAATATGTATCAAAGTACCTTCTAACCAATGAACCACTTTACCTTAAGTGAAGTCATTGCTGCAGTGAAGGAAATGTAGCAATTAGTGCACAGCAAGCTCCCATAATCAGCAATTTTTGTAACGTTGAGGAATAAACAAGGTAAAGTCGCCATAGTCTTCCCAGATGATAGAGGCGCTCACTCATTGAAGAGAGACGACCTGATTCAGCTGTGGCCATGCCACCAACTGAGCGACGGCTGGCAGTTTAACCAATACACACCCTGGATTGCCCCCTAGCGACAGCAACTGAAAACCCAGTAAAGGAGACCCCTTTTGAAGGGGGTGCAACTAAGGGCATAAGTCAAATGAAATGATACAAGGAAACTTCAACTGAACGGCAATTCATGGTTCCATTCTGTCCGCCAATGCCTGTGAAGTATACTGGTCCCCTTTCCAGAGGTATCTTGAAGTAGTTTAGACTGCAGTGCCAATTCTACCCCAAAATATTCACCCGAAAATGATGGTTCTGCTGTGATTGTCAACCATGGTGGTTCCTCACACCATGGTAAACAATTAAATCACTCACTATGCAGCAGTGAAACAACAACTGTTAAATTCATCGATCTCTGCCTGGCCAGAAGCAAAAACTTCCATAATACCCAAAGCTTGGATCAGTGGATCAGTAAGAATTATTGATTGGGCTGTGAATTTGGTGAGCACTTGCTATAGAAATGCTAGATATCTGTACAATGCAGGGACTTGTCTCTTTGAACCTCACTTGAGGTAAAGCACAATGTCAACTGCTGATTGCCCAATATGAGAAGCATTTCCATTTAAGCAAGGCCAACAGCCTGCCATCCAATTGTGGACCCTCATCAATCAATGCCTTCCCCAGAGTGCAGCAGCTTTGCTGAATCATAGCAGTGATTGCAGTCCTCAGTGTGGCAAGTGTAGCTATCTGGGCGCTCAAACAACAAATTATATTTCTACAGCATAATGTCTCAAAACACTTCATAGGAGTGTAATCCATTTGAAAAAAAAAAGTCATGATTTGGAGATGCCAGGGTTGGACTGGGGTGTACAAAGTTAAAAATCACACAACACCAGGTTATAGTCCAACAGGTTGAATTGGAAGCACTAGCTTTCGGAGCGTCGCTCCTTCATCAGGTGGTTGGCTAGTGCTTCCAATTCAACCTGTTGGACTATAACCTGGCGTTCTGTGATTTCTAACTTTGGAGAAAGTAGTCATTGAACTAAAGGAGCCATTAGGGTCGAAACTGAAAATGTGTTGCTGGAAAAGCGCAGCAGGTCAGGCAGCATCCAAGGAACAGGAGAATCGACGTTTCGGGCATAAGCCCTTCTTCAGGAAGCCCTTCTTCGGGCTTATGCCCAAAACGTCGATTCTCCTGTTCCTTGGATGCTGCCTGACCTGCTGCGCTTTTCCAGCAACACATTTTCAGCTCTGATCTCCAGCATCAGCAGTCCTCACTTTCGAGCCATTAGGGTCAGTGACCAAAAGCTTGGTCAAAGAGGCAGATTTCAAAGAATAACAAAACAGGAGGAAAGAGGGGGCATGGAAAGGGAATCAGTTTAAGTAGTTGAAACACAGTCAACAATGCAGTAGTAAAGTCAGTGGAGGACATAGGCCCAGTGTCAGTATAGGAAGGATAACAGATATCTTGTTTGGGGAAGGGTGCAGGAGATTTAAGAGGTGGGGCGGAAGTAGTAAGCTCATGGCAATTTTTAAATTCAAGAGGAAAACAGAACTTAAAGGCCATCATCGACTACAATCTAGTAAACATCCAAGTAACCCTTGCCAAGCCAGCATTGAGAACTAGGTGCAGACAGAGATTCAGCCTCGACATTATGACAATGCTGTAACCATAGCACCAGGTGGAAAAAGGGGTACTTCAGGCAGGAGACAGTCACACAGGCCACAAACAGCAAAATAAGGGTTGAGAGGAAGGCAGACTGACATTTTAGGAATGCAAGCCAATCCTTCTCTTTGAGTGATGTAGCTGATGGTGACAAAGCCTGCTGCTCATGCCTAGTTAACACAATGAACAGCGATGTTAAAGCACAGAAGGAGGTTTTTCAGCCCATCATGATTGCTGCTTCATGAGCATCATTACCTACTGCTGATCTCGTGGTTTGTCCCCCATGACTTTACATATTATTTCTATCCATATAATCATCCAAAGCTCTTTTGAATGCCTCACTGAATCTGCCTCCACCACATTTTCAGGCAGCACATTCCATACCCTGACTACTCGCTGAGTGAAAAAGTTCTCTCTCCTATCACATTTGTTCCTTTTGCTAATCCACTTTTAAATTTACGCCCTCTCACTCTTGATCCTTCTACCAACCGGGAACAGTTTCTCCCTGTGTCAAGCCCACTCATGATTTTGAAAGTGTCTTTCATAGCCCCTCTCAGCCTTCTTCCCTCCAAAGAGAACAGTCCCAACTTTTTCCAATCTATCCTTAAAACGGAGGTTTCTCATTCCTGGAACCATTCTTGTGAATCACATCTGCACTCTCTCTAACGTCTTCACATCCTTCCTATAATGTGGCACCCACAGCTGTACACAATACTCCAGCTGAGGTCGAACAACTGTCTAGTTAAGCGCCTTTCTACTGGGTTGCCATGACATAGTGTGAAGTGTGCTGTGAAATGTTCGGGAAGCAGCATTGAGACAGTGTCCATGCTTCTGATCACGATGGAGCCTCTGTGTCTATTACTCAAGGCATTATCTGTGGGCACCAGGTGCTCCTGCCGACTGCGCACACTCAAGCCTCCAGAGTCCTGCATAAGTAGACTTCCAAATCTGTGTATCTGGAGTTTTGGCACTGCATATGCGTGAACAATCACATCAATTCAGTTCAAAAAAGTGGGTGCACCATGGAATTGTTTAGCCTGTTGAAATGTGCCTCGATACTGAAAAGGTGGGAAACCACTGGTCTAGTCACCCAGGGATATGTGATGATGGGACTCCTTGAAATCACATCAGTTACCTCCCCCTTCCTCTTTTCCAATGCTGCTGAATGTGTACCTTTGCAGCACTATCTTTGGGCAACTCAGATTTTCCAGCTTCTTTACCCCTTTCCCTCATGGATTAAATTTTTTTTTGTAAGGACCTACGACTGCTTCCAGAATCAGGGAAGAAGAAAAAAACCAAGGTGAGGAATCCTTGCCACCCAGTCAGCTGCTGGATAGAACACAGTTACAAGTTTCAGCTCACACACTAAAGGGATTATAGTGTTTACAATACATGCAAACTATTATTTAGGTAATGGAGGTGTATGTTTCAGAGTTACTGCCAGAGGATTCCTCCACAAGCCTACAACAAAAACAGTATTTACAAAAGACATTTTTTTACTAAGGAAGAAATCAATACTTTTAACCTCCTCCTTTCCTCCTCAGAGCACCTGAACTCTTCTCAAGTTCTGGCTGACAGGTGATGAGTGTATTTTTGTGCCTGGTCATGCAGCAACTGGGACCACGAGGATGATGCCATCGAGATAAACACCCACTTAAGCAAGAGACCTGCAGTCACTGGTTCAGCAGACTAGGCAGAGGCTGGGACAGGGTTCAAATCCTGGCCAGTAAGGGCTCAGACTTCACCTCGAGCTCACCAGTGGAGGTAGTCTCTGACAAATGAACCATTCTGTAGCCTATGCTGCAATATTTCAAATCGACGCTAACTAACAAAGGATATGCAACGGCCCAGTGGTATCATCGCTGGACCGTTAATCTAAACACTTAGGTAACATTCTGGGGACCCAGTTCAATTCCTGCCAATCCATTAAAAATCTGGGATTAAGAGTCTAATGATGACCACGAATCCATTGTAGAATGGTGGAAAAACCCATCTGGTTTACTAATGTGCTTTAGACAAGGAAACTGTGATCCTTACCTGGTCTGGCCCACATGTGACTCCAGACAACAGTGACATGGTTGACTCTTAACTGCCTCCTGGGAATTGGGAAGGGTAATAAATGCTGGCCAAGCCAGCAATGCCCTCATCCCATGAATGAAATAAAAAGAACTCCACTTGACAAAACAGCAGATCACCTATTTTAACTATTCTTAATTTTACTGTTAATTTAACTATCCCGGGCAAATTCAAATTGACTACCGAGAATATAAGTGTGTCACCTCCTTCAGGGTCCTCCCTTTGTGTTAGATAAATCATGTCCGTCTGTTCAGATGGACAAGAGGTGAAGAAGTCAAGGTTCATCATCATAATAGCACCTGGAGTAACCACAGCTGTTGACTTGCACTACTGGTAGGGTCACCGGAAATCAACTCATAAATCTATTAACACTTCCACCAAGCCATTCTGACATTCTTTACAAGGGCAACACAAATCCCTCATAAAAGCATATCAATCAGGAAAAGGAGTAGGCCACTTGGCCCCTCGAGCCTGCCTCGCCATTTACTAAGATCATGGCTGACCTAATTACATCACATACCCACTATCCCGATAACCCCTCCCTCTCTCGCTTATCAATAACCTCAGTCTCAAAAACATTCAAAGACTCTGCTTCTACTGCTGTTTGAGAACACAGTTCCAAACAGTCTTTCCAAACAATTCTATTTCAGACTCAACAGCTCACCGACACAAATCACCTCAACCTTTTGATGAGTATTCCATTACTACCATGCAACCCACACTTTGACCATCCCAACAAACAGCTCTAAGAAAGATGTGACCAATAAGTTGAGAAATTCAATGACACAGTGGCTCAGTGGTTAGCACTGCTGCCTCACAGAGACAGGGACCCGGGTTCAATTCCAGCCTCAGGCAGCTGCCTGTGTGGAGTTTGCACATTCTCAGTGTTGGTGTGGGCTTCCTCTGGGTGCTTTGGTTTCCTCCCACAATCTAAGGATGTGCAGGTTAGGTGGATTGACCATGGCAAATTGCCCATAATGTCCAGGCATGTGAAGTTAAAAATCACACAACACCACGTTACAGTCCAACAGGTTTAACTGGAAGTACACAATTTCCACAACCACCTGATGAAGGAGTGGAGCTCTGAAAGCTAGTGCTTCCAATTAAACCTGTTGGATTATAACCTGGTATTGTGAGATTTTTAACTTTGTACACGCCAGTCCAACACCGGCATCTCCAAATCATGACTACCGTCAGGCACGTGAAGACTGGGTTGATTAGCCACCAGAATTGCAGGGTTCCAGGGATACGATAGGGAGTGGTAGGTCTGAGTAGGATGCTCTACAAAGGGTGTTGTGTAGACTCAATGGTCTGTATGGCCTGCTTCCACACTGTAGAGATTCAGTTCCAGTGACTGACAAGTTGATAATAAGAGAGCACAAATTTAAGTCAAAAAATATGATGAGCTGACGAGAAAGAAAATTCTTGCAGTGATTTAAAATATGGAATTCTGGATGAGAAGTTGGTTGTTGAAGCCAAGGTGTTAATTGATAGTAACAAAGATTGTTTGAAGTGTGTTTACATCAAGCAGGATGCAGAAAAATGGTGTTAAGGCCTTGCCTCTGAGTCAAAAGATCCAAGTTCCAGTCACACCTGCTATGGGAATGTATCGCAACAGACCCAAATAAATCGATTCCAAATACTTTAGGCTGAGTGGAAGCACCAGCACATACATTAAGGGCTAAATAGCCTAACATTGCACTGTCACATCTTACTTACAATTTTACCTACAACCGACAACCATGCTTGGTGTGCAACAGCTCAGATACTGGGAAGACTCCATGTTCCAACAGTGCCAACTTGTTTTGGACGAACAAAAAGGCAAGGTTTCCACTTCTGAGCATTATCGAGTGACCTCTGTTCGAAGTACACATGGGAAGAATGAGTTCAGACTGGGGTCATCTATAGTTGTCACCGACAGGGCAGCAACTGGCCTTATCCAATCACAAAAAGTGCCGTTATGGAAACAATTTGGAGGGAAGGAGATACAGCCTTGGTTTTGCGCACATTTCTGGTCATCACATTACAGGAAGGACATAATTGATCAAGGTAGAGTGTACAGGGGATTTTTTTTTTTAACAATGTTGGCAGAGCATGACGCTTACAACTGTGAAGAAAGATTGGATTATCCTTACAACAGGAGACTGCAGAGTGACTTAAATCGAGGTGCACAAAATAATAATGGAGTTGCACAGTGGACAGGAAAGACATGTTTCCCCGAGCAGAGAGATTGCCTACTGGGCTGGGTTGGGAGAGTTTAAGATGATCAACAGAAGGATGAGAGGGTGCAGGAGTCAAAAAAGTTTTTCACCCAGAGGGCAGGTGTGTGGAATTTGCACCCACTCTGGTGTTTGAGGCAGAAGCCTTTAACCAATGTAAAAGGAACCTGGATCCACAACTGAAGCGCTGTAACCCAAGAGGTAAGTGGGATTAGAATTGGCAGCTAGTTTATTCAGCAGGTGCAGAGGTAATGGGCTGACTGGCCTCTTTGCAGTAACTTTTCTTTGATTATAGAAGTTTACACTGATAGAGTTACATAAAACAGGGAGGGGAGAGAGCTGTTCCGGAGCATAAATAGTAGCATGGACGACTGATCTACTGATACTGATCTAACTCTATATAAAATGTGATGCTTTTGGCGACCTCACCCAAAGATCACCATTTTGAGACTGCAGAAAGAGAACTTAGTCATTGTTAGCTGCTAATATTTCAAAAGCACACGTTTTCTCTGCCAAAATCTCCAATTGTTGGTGCTATAAACATAATGTACTATTTTCTGACAAAAAGTGGGTCTTTTTTTTTGGAAGAGATGGAAGAATTGAATAAGGATGAGGAGAATAAAAGGGCACTTCAGCCCAAAGGAAATGAAACTGATACAGACTTGAACAAAGTAAATATATAAAGCTTGATGTAAACAGGGACAATCTACTCTGTTCTCTGAATGGAGTTTAAGTTAGCTTCATTCTTCTGCATGTTGCACAGTAGCTAAATGGTTTTCCCAGGATTGTGGGTGAACTCGTCATACGTAAGAGGGTGGGAATTCCATGCCGTGAGAGAGCTCCACCTGCCTTTCTTTTGTTTTCAGAACCTTGACTTCCCTGTCACTGCCTTAATTGTAGGTGTTGCTGTTCATCTTGATTCACTGCCCTTGATCTGCAGTGACAACTTCTTTGCTGCAGTTAACACGAGAATGAACAAATGTGTATATTGCCTGGATGGGCGCAGCTCCGACACTACTTAAGAAGCTTGACACCATCCAAGACAAAGCAGCCCTCTTGATTGGCACTGCATCCACAAGCATCTCTGTAGCAGCAGTGTGTATTATCTACAAGGTGCACTGCAGAAACTCACCAAAGATCCTCAGACAGCACCTTCCAACCACTGACCACTTCCACCTGGAAGGACAAGGGCAGCAGATCTATGGGAACACCGCCACCTGCAAGATCCCCTCAGTGTCAGTTACCATCCAGACTTGGAAATATATTGCTGTTCCTTTACTGCTGTGCCTTTCCAGCACCACTGTAATCTAAATTCTGGTTTCCAGCATCTGCAGTCCTCACTTCTGCCTAGTTCCTTTACTGTTGCTGAGTCAAAATTCTCGAATTTCCTTCCTAAGGGTATTCTAAGTCAACCTAAAGAATGTGGAGTGGAGCATTCCAGAAGGCAGCTTACCAACACCTTCTCAAGAGCACCTAGGAACAAGCAATAAAAATTATGCCCAGCCAGTGATGTCCATGTTCCAAAAGTGAATAATAGAGAAGTCTTTTTTTTAAAAAAATCATTCTTCACAACCTCATCCTAAAGCACTTTACAGCTACTGAAGTACTTTTGTAATGTGGACACCGTTGTTACGCAAACTAGATTCAAAACCTGATATTAAATGCAAGGACATTCAGACATTCATTTATATAGGTTTGTTCATGTCCTTAGAATGATCTAAAACAGTTTACAGCCAATCAAGTGCTTGCTTTTGAAGTGTAGTCACAGCTGTGAAGCAGGAAACTTGCCAGCTGATTTGAACACAGCAAGTTCCCACTATGTTTAAGAAGGGCAGTAAAGACAAGCCAGGGAACTATAGACCGGTGAGCCTGACCTCAGTGGTGGGCAAGTTGTTGGAGGGAATCCTGAGGGACATGTATTTGGAAAGGCAAGGACTGATTAGAGATAGTGATCTATATGGACGTCAGTAAGGCATCACCAAGGTTCCCCATGGGAGACTGATTAGCAAGATTAGATCTCATGGAATACAGGGAGAACTAGCCATTTGGATACAGAACTGGCTCAAAAGGTAGAAGACAGAGGGTGGTGGTGGAGGAGGGTTGCTTTTCAGACTGTGACCTGTGGAGTGCCACAAGGATCGGTGCTGGGTCCTCTACTTTTTGTCGTTTACATAAATGATTTGGATGCGAGCATAAGAGGTAGTTAGTAAGTTTGCAGATGACACTAAAATTGGAGGTGTAATGGACAGCGAAGAGGGCTACCTCAGATTACAACAGGGTCTTGACCAGATGGGTCAATGGGCTGAGAAGTGGCAGATGGAGTTTAATTCAGACAAATGCAAGGTGTGCATTTTGGGAAAGCAAATCTGAGCAGGACTTATACACTTAATGGTAAGGTCATAGAGAGTGTTGCTGAACAAAAAGTGCAGGTTCGTAGCTCCTTGAAAGTGAAGTTGCAGGTAGATAGGATAGTGAAGAAGGCGTTTGGCATGCTTTCCTTTATTGGTCAGAGTATTGAGTACAGGAGTTGGGAGATCATGTTGCAGCTCTACAGGACATTGGTTAGGCCACTGTTGGAATATTGCGTGCAATTCTGGTCTCCTTCCTATCAGAAAGATGTTGTGAAACTTGAAAGGGTTCAAAAAAGATTTACAAGGATGTTGCCAGGGTTAGAGGATCTCAACTACAGGGAGAGGGAGACCTATGGGGCAACTTTTTCATGCAAAGGGTGGTAAGTGTATGGAATGAGCTGCCAGAGGATGTGGTGGAGGCTGGTACATTTGCAACATTTCAGAGGCATTTGGATGGGTATATAAATAGGAAGGGTTTGGAGGGATATGGGCCGGGTGCTGGCAGGTGGGTCTAGATTGGATTGGGATATCTGGTCGGCATGGACGGATTGGACCAAAGGGTCCGTTTCCATGCTGTACATCTCTATGACTCTATGTGATATTAGCCAATAATCTATTTTAGTGATAAGTCATTGGTGAAGTCAAGTGGAAGAACGTTCTCTTGATCTTCTTGAAGACAATACTATAGGATATTTTGTGTCCATGTGACAGGGTCTCTTTTTAATATCTCGGTCAGAGAATGGTACCTTCCACGGTATAGCCCTCCCTCAGTACCCCACAGGACCATCAGCCCGGACTGGTGTTTGTGTTTCTCGGGTCTGAAGGGGGCCTCTAACCACAGCATTCTGTTGCAGAAAGGAGACACTTTCACCTTCCTCTGCGAGGGGAAGGCGTTAAAACCCCGTCTGGAGTCAGTTAGAAGGTGCACTGACAAGACCCAAATTAATCCTCCACATTGGTAGTATATACAAAGTAGGTAAACCCAAATCAATTGGAGAAGAAAATACAGGCATTGGGAAGAAGGGATAGAAGGGTCAGACTAATATTCATAATGAGATTGCTCCAAAAGAAAATTCAAAAAGCATTTTGAGCTGATGAACTCTATAACAAATCACTTTCTGTCAACAGACATGAATAAATACTGGATTTCATAATTAAAATTGGCTTAATGAAGCGTGCGGAGAACGGTGGGAGGAGATGGACAATGACTGCACCTGTGCTTTTCAACAATTGCAAAGCCTCAAGGGCAACAGCTTTTGCACTCTCCACATGATCACGACAGCCCAGAGACAGACTGAATTCCCTCGTCAGGATGCTTTCCAGCCGTCAATCTCCAGACAGGCTCAAGTGTCTGGATACATAACCTCCCTTCCTGTAGTGTCCCCGCTGAATTCGCTGCAGCCCCGTTTGTTACCTTCAGACTAGCCAATGCTCTCTGAACAACATAGAAAATTACTCAAATAAAAAGCTGCCATGCACTAATTCCAGGGATTACACACTCAGTTTGTTTAATGAGAATCGCTTGTTAAATATTTCAGATCCTGAAACCCCACACAATCCAAATAGGAAACAGCTGGCATTTGTTACTAAGCAATTTGATTCAACCAAACAGTCCTAATACCATTGAGATTTCTATTTTTTTTAAAAAAAGAAAAAAACACAAACTCTGTGGTGTCACTTCCCAGAGCTGGGAAAATTCACATTCCATTCTGAGTTAATGGAAGGTGAAACCAGCCAGGTCTGGGAACAGGAATCGGCGTCAGCACCCTTGGGTTTAGGAACAAGAGATATAACCAATTCTGAAACAAGTCCCGCCAGAAACTGTGGTTCTGAAAAGGATTAAACCCAACCCGAGCAATTTATTGTCCGAGCTCAGTGAAGCGTGCAAGTACCCCTAAAAGATCAGGACTGACAAAACAAAAGGATTGCGAATCAAGTTTACTGAACTTCAGGAATCATTCACAGTCTCTCAGGATGGATAATGCCAAGCAAGCAAGCATACAAAAAAGAAAGTCCCCCACTGAATACAACACAGTCCTCTAACCCCAGAACGTCCGAGGAAATTAAAAAAACCGCACTTCAGGATTTGGATTCAATACAGATGATAGTTTGACATTTTATTGGTTCAGGGAACGTGGACATAGGTTGTTAAATCAGCACTTCCTAACCCTAATTGCCCTTGATAGGATGGTGGCGAATCACCTTCTTGAATCTCTGCAGGACCTGTGGTACACCCACAGTGCTGTGAGGAAGGATGGGCCAAGATTTTGACCCAGCAATTAAAGGAACAGCTATCTATTCCAAGTCAGGATGGTGTATGGCTTGGAGGAGAACCTGTGGGTGCTGTCCTTGTCCTTCCTGGTGCAGATTTCACCAGTTTAAGAAGATGCTGTCCAAGGATTCGCAATTTAAAGTTTGTCCGCAAGGAAGAAAATTTTAAAAATTTATACATAGTATGTCTCCAGAACAAAACATCAATAATTAACACTGTAGGTGAAAACACAGCCATTACAATTGATAAGTTTTTCCTTTTGTACTCCGATTTGATGAGATAAATAACAGGTATAATTAAATCACATGTACAATATTTCTGCCTTTGTTTTCTCTAAATCAATTACACAATCAAGCAGGATTACAAAGAACAAATCTCAACATTCAAAAGCACACTACCTCTGCTACCCACTCTATTCCTGATGAAGGGCTTTTGCCCGAAACGTCAATTTTCCTGCTCCTCGGATGCTGCCTGCTGTGCTTTTCCAGCACCACTCTGATCTAAACTCATATATCCATTTACACACAGCAATTAAATCTCAACTCTGTTCACCTCCCTCTCATCACTTCCAGTTTGCAACCCCTGTAACAGATTTTAGAAGTTCTCTTTCTAAATAGGAGCATCACCAGCTCAGCTAGCATTTATTCCTCATACTTCAAGGACCTTGAGAAAGCTGATGGGAATTCTTCACGAGCCATCTGCACATTGAAGTTGCCAGTTTCCAAATGTTTTGACCAGCAATGAAGGGACAGTGATATACATCCAAAATAGAGTGGCATACTACTTGGACATATACTGAAATCACAAACAGTCAAATTCGGAAAACCTGAAACTCCATTTGTGGCAAAACCATCAGCCACCTTCCGCAGAATAGGAAACCCAATAGAAAAAAGATTCACATGATAAATCAAAGTTCTGGATTGGCAACTGTGGATTAGTCATATGGCTGTGCAAGCAACTGAAACAGAGTTAGGCCTCACTAGATTGTGAAAGCACAGGCAAGCCTGGGGCAATGCCTGCAAACTGCTCTCGCTGTCATCTGGAATGCACCAAGAGATATTTCAATGCAGCTAAAGCCAGACTGTTACCCAGCTTTTACCAGATCTTTCTTTAACTCTAGAAATGAAACGAGAGATGGTGGAAGCAAGTCAAGGAATGTCTTGGACTAATACAGATGACACCCGAAAAGTTGATTAGAAGGTCCAGGTAGTCATGTTACCTACGACATCACACAATAACCATGCAGTAGGAAACCAATAAAACTGCCCTAGATAACCGCAAGCATTTCTGAGGCGTGGATCAGGATAACAAACAAAATGCATCAATGAAAGAAAAGGAAGATTTTCACGAGTGGTCTGTAAAATGCCCACCTGCTTACTCACCTGGTTCTCTAGCTGAAGCTGCAACGGTTGTAGAGATGCTTTGGGAATTTGCTCAGCAGCACAAAAAAACCCCATAAAAATGATGTTTGGCTACATTAAGAACATAGAGTCATAGAGGTGTACAGCATGGAAACAGACCCTTCGGTCCAACCCATCCATGCCGACCAGATATCCCAACCCAATCTAGTCCCACCTGCCAGCACCCGACCCATATCCCTCCAAACCCTTCCTATTCATATACCCATCCAAATGCCTCT
>NC_057718.1:9862227-9863638 GCF_004010195.1 Chiloscyllium plagiosum | reverse complement strand
CCTTTCAAGTTTCACAACATCTTTCCGATAGGAAGGAGACCAGAATTGCACGCAATATTCCAACAGTGGCCTAACCAATGTCCTGTACAGCCGCAACATGACCTCCCAACTCCTGTACTCAATACTCTGACCAATAAAGGAAAGCATACCAAACGCCTTCTTCACTATCCTACCTACCTGCAACTCCACTTTCAAGGAGCTATGAACATCTGAAAAGTATTCTCCCAATATCTTTTACTTCACAATATTAGGCTATTGTGAGATGTGATCAAACTTTTAAAAATGCCTTTCAGTTATTTACTACATCATCGGGTTTCTTTTGGACAAGGAGCACATTTATAAGCATCCAGGTTAGCTCCGGGTTTTCTTAGCTCTCTTGAAGCTCTGCACAACATAAATGTGGAGATGGAGGGGTATAAGGAAGTGAGAGAAGATCTATGAGAACAGGGTGGGGGGTCAACCTTCCCTGGTGACAAGAACAAAAAAGTTGCTTCTCAAACAAACGTCAGAAATAAATAAGACTGATCATCTCTACTTTTTCACACTGCTGCCTGTGGGAGCGTACTGTGTATAAATCTGCTGCTGCATTTACTATATCACAACAGCGACTTCACCTTAAAACAAAAGGTGATTCACGGGCCACAGAATACTTTGAAATGTCATCAGTTCATGAAAATGCTCTAAACACATGCGGTTGCTTGCTTTCTGACCCTCTATACAGAATATGGCAGCCATCACTAGGCTCGTGGCATGGAAAACTACACTGGTTCTAACGATAACAAACCTTCCCCAAGTGCGGAGGGGTGAGACCAGACAAGACTGGGAACAGTAAAATAAAAGTCTCATTGTGAGATGATACAAACCTGACTCTTGTTCCTTACCTTCAGCTGGTTCACAGTCATCTCTACAAATGGGTATGGCTATTGTAGATATTTTCTAGCCAACCTGTTCAGAGATGTTATTAGACACCTCTGGTGCAGGTGGGACTTGAACTCCGACCTTCTGACTCAGAGATAGGGTCATAACCACTGTACCACAAGGGCCGTTGGAACCCAAATCTAGTGCCTTAGACTGTTTGGTCACACAACCACAATATAATCACATTAAGGAGGAGAAAGTGAGGTCTGCAGATGCTGGAGATCAGAGCTGAAAATGTGTTGTTGGAAAAGCGCAGCAGGTCAGGCAGCATCCAGGGAACAGGAGAATCGATGTTTCGGGCATAAGCCCTTCTTCAGGAATGAGGAAAGTTTGTCCAGCAGGCCAAGATAAAAGGTAGGGAGGAGGGACTTGGGGGAGGGGCGTCGGAAATGTGATAGGTGGAAAGAGGTCAAGGTGAGGGTGATAGGGCAGACTGGGGTGGGGGCGGAGAGGTCGGGAAGAAGATTGCAGGTTAGGAAGGCGGTGCTGAGTT
>NC_057718.1:9817725-9861708 GCF_004010195.1 Chiloscyllium plagiosum | reverse complement strand
AAGGGCTTATGCCCGAAACGTCGATTCTCCTGTTCCCTGGATGCTGCCTGACCTGCTGCGCTTTTCCAGCAACACATTTTCAGCTATAATCACATTAATACAGGGAGCAACACAGCTGGGCCTTATTCACTGAGATATGTCCCCAGCCCCACCTGTGTGGCAAAACAACCTAGCATATAATTGTGGATTGGAACAGTTACAACAACAGCCCAAATAAGGGTTCATTATGCTAAAAAATGTATTTAAGGTCATCATTTGGTGAGGTGGAGGCAGGTGGAGAGGAAGAGAGAGAGACAGAGAATGTAACGCCTCTAAATCAGAGCAGACAGTTGCACAGGCAACCAAGGGTGATATATGGTTCAGGAAGGAAGGCCAGCTGCAGAAACTGTCACCGAGTGTTAAATGTAAGCTTCCTTCCTCGACTATTGGAGACTTTTGCATCCATTAGAAATTTGGTCTTCACAGCAATGCTTGGGGGTAGAGAGGAAGGAAGGAAGGAATTTTAAAAATGGCTTACTCCAGCTTCTATTGAGAAGGGGAAAGGACAATAATGCAGAAGAAAGGAATGACTGTAACTAACTTCTAGATTTATTTTCATTGACTGATGATATCACTTCTCTACCTAAGTGCAGTATCCTACATTATCCCCAGGTAATCCTATCCTGCATCACAAAGTAACTTTTCCCTGGGCTCTGAAACATCAGGTAGAATTCTTGTTTAGCAGTTCTGTTTCACATGAACCTGTTTATATTGTGGTGAAAGGGGTGCGATATGTACCATTCTTGAAATTTGTATTGTTTTGAAAAAAGAGGCAGAATCATCGGGGTCAGTTCTAAGAAATTAGAAAGTCGACAAGTCGGGGTCACTCACCATAGAAACAGACCCCTCAATCCAACCAGCCCATGCCAACTACAATCCCTAACTAAACTAGCCCTACCTGCCTGCGCTTGGCCCATATCCCTCCAACTTTTTCCTATTCATAAACCTATCCAAATGTCTTTTGAACATTCTAACTGTACCTGCACCCACCACTTCTGAAGGATTTATCAGGATGTTGTTAGTCCACACACAAACCATTCTTCATATAACAAAAAGTTGTCCCTCATGTCTTGTTTTAAATTTTTCTCCTCTCACCTTAAAAATATGTCCCTTTGTTTCAATCTCACCCACCCTAGGGAAAGGACCCTTGTCATTTACCTTGTCTATACCTTTCATGATTTTATAAACCTCAATAAGGTTTAATTTTTAATAACCTCCTATGCTCCAGTGAAAACAGACTGAGTCTTTCCAGTCTATTTTTGTATTTCAAACTCTCCATTCCTGACAACATCCTGGTAAATCCTTCCTGAACCCTCTCCAGTTTAATAATATCCTTCCTATACCAGGCCAAACAGAACTGGACACAGTTCTCTAGACAAGGCCTCATCAATATCTTGTACAACCTCAATATTCTGAAACAGTGACTAAATCCAGTATTGTGTTTACTGACCTTTGTGGTATTAATGGAAAAATGTTTCTACTGTTGGATTTATGATAAGTAGGGCAAACATCTTCAGCTGTTAGCCTTCTTCTCAGTTCAGAAGAAAACGTAGTTTCCCTCCTAGGAGCAGTTCAAGGCAGATCAGGGAACCGGTTATCTGCGCAAGTGTTTAATTTGTGAAGCTCTCCCACCTGCAGGTCATTAGAACTGAGAACATTTAGACACTCAGGTTGGTGAAAAGTTCATTTTGGCAGACTGGGAAATTGTCTTCACAAATGAACTTTAGGGAGTCAGGTAAGTTAAACCTAAAAGAATCAAGACAAGGGAAAAATTTCTTTTTGGGCTGGACTCTTTGTAATGATTGGTGTCAGGGGACTTTGTTTTGCCGCATATTGTTATGAAGTTGAAAGCATGTACTGTACCTTTAAGAAAGAATGCTGTTCTGAACTGAGAGATTAGAAGCACCTGTGTATATGATTGGATGGTAGTCCCAGAGTATACTTGAAATTGAAAATATGTAACGTTTGGCTGTGAAATGGACCCTGAGTTTTGGTTAATGTTTGGACAACAAGTTGAATTTAACCAGTTTAAATTTTGCCCCAGGATACTAAAACCCAATCAAGTTTGAATTTAGTGTTTTGCCAACATTGAACCAATGAGGTGATCCGATGTTGGGGGTATAAGAATGTGGACATTTTGAAAATTAGTCAGAGAGAAAATGCCAGAGCGCTAAATGCCCATCTAATATTGTGCTCTTAAGAAATCAGAAAAAAACCCTCTCTATCAAAAGGTTCCTTTTCCATGTAATGCCTATTCACAGTGAAAAGACAGACGATGACCCAGGATGATCAGCAGCCAGAAAAGTGAAGACTCAGAAGACAGAGACTGTGTGATTTTTAGATTAACTTAATGTAATTTTATTAAGTGTCTTATTGGAACAGCATATTGTTATGAGAGTTGGAGCCAGATAGTAAGCAGTTAAGAGAAAAGGGGGCTTAGATTTGTGAATAGGTTTTTTGTTTAATGCTCACTTTTACAGTTAGAAAATAAATTGATGTTATTTTCTTTAAATAGTGGAATTTAAGAGTTTTCTGTCACTCATATTTTAACAGATTACAAGGCTAGACAACCTCTTCTGGGTGTTTGGTTTAGTTAACAGAAAAGGTTCACCTCCATGTTGTAACAATATTTTGTGATCTAACTGTCTTCCATATTTAGTTAGCATGTTTTTTAAAAATTGCATAATTACTTCTGTTAAAGAAAATCTGAAGTCTTATGAGAGAATTTCTCAATTACTAATCACCACATTAACTAAATGAACAAATTAAAACAAACATATGATCTATCAATCCATATTTTATTCTGCGATCAGAATTGTCCATTAGTACCGGACATAAGCAAGGCTGGCGTCTATTGTTCATATCATCCTTGAGCTGCTACAGTCAGTGTCTGGAGAAGGTAATAGAACCAGTTTTATCTTACTTGGGTAGCTCTCTTGGGCTGCTTTACAGACCTCTAAGAGTTACCCAATTGCTGTGGGACTGGAGTCATGTACCATCAGGCTGGGTAAAGGGAGGCAGGTTTCCAGCCCTATAACATCTCTCTTGACACCACACAACATCAGGCACTAACAAAAACAGAACTCTCAAAGTCTCTATTTCCCGTTCCTCTCTTCATCATGCTCTGATTTTTGCAAAACCGTAGTGAGCAGTTTTTCTTTATTTGACCACAACTGTGTGTTGTCTAAATCGCTGTTTCTGAGCAATGCCATTGGAGTTCGAGCAATCAGCTCAAAATTCAGTCACTTTCCCTCTGTTCATATCAGGCAATTTTGACAGATGCTCAGGGCAGAAATTCGTCAAATGTGTTAGATGTTTAACACTGGCTTCTCTGCTTTTCTTCTAGCCTTCTCACCTCATTCTATCAGGATTGTTTACAATAGCTTTATACCTTATTAAGTGCAGGAAATGTGTTGCTGGAAAAGCGCAGCAGGTCCAGCGCTTTTGGTTTTGGTTTTCCAGCAACACATTTCCAGCTCTGATCTCCAGCATCTGCAGACCTCACTTTCTCCTACCTTATTAAGTGCAGTTAAGCATCGTGCAGCTTAAAGCACAGAAAAACTCAAACTCCACTCAACTAAAGATGGAGTGATCCCACTTGATTGGGATCAATAATGTCTCAGATTGTGAACTGTAGTTGGATGTTTCTGGAGATTTCATCACATGATCTCTTACTTACTCAAAAAACCATTGGTTACCCAACATGCTAATTTCAAGATCCTCTGCCCTTCCACACCTATCATATTCTCTGAACATAAGCTTCATGACCCAATTGAATCATTCTTGACCGTCAGTCTTGTCTCACCCACACCCAACATTTTTATTGCTACTGTAAATCCCAGAACTTCTTTTAAATCAGATTCACGAGATAACTTAAGGTTTTATTTAAAAAGGAGACATCTCAACTCAGACAAAGCATCAAAGGTGTGAGGTTAGAGTGTGCCTGTATTCAAATTTTGAGTCAGACTAGTTCTACTTCCAAAGAGGAATTTATTAAAATATTACATGAATTGACTGCCTGCAGGGTTGTTTACTTTTTCAGTAAAATAGAATGTGACTTAATAATTGTTCTGGGATTTACATATTAATGAAGCAAAACCTACAACCTATTCTAAAAGATGAAAGACTTAACAGCAATCTAGGTTTGTTCAAAATATCATTTCAGTTGCATGACACTGTAATCTTTTGCTATAAAAATTCTGTGTCTTATGGTCCTGACCCACAGCTACCTGAAGGGGCGGTGCTCCAAAAGCTTGTGCTTCCAAATAAACCTGTTGGACTTCAACCTGATGTTGTGTGATTTTTAAACTTTGTCCATCCCAGTCCAACACCGGTTCCTCCATATCGTGATTCAAGACAGCTCATCATCACCTTTTCAAGGGTAACTAGGGATGGGAGTAAATGCTGACCCAGCCAGCGACACCCACATCCCATCATGAATAAAAAGAATAGAGTACTGGCAATCCTAGATGTCTCTCTCTCTCTCTCACTGGCCTGCTGCATATGGTGATCACCAGTTCAGCATAATCACAGAGGGTGGTGAGTGTCTGGAATAGGCTACCAGAGGTAATGGTGGAAGATAGTACAATTGTGTCTTTTAAGAGACATTTAGACAGGTAAATGGATGGAATAGGTATGGAGGAATATGGACCAAATGGGAATAGTTTAAATTGTGAAAACTCAGCAGCATGGGCAAGTTGGGTTGAAGGACCTGTTTTCATGCTATAGACTTCCATGACTCTATGTCTGCACATGTGTGCCGTGAGCTAACACTACACCAGTTTGCAAATACATAGCTCAAGGTTGTGTGCAGTTGTGTCCAGGTGCCTGACATCAATCATTTTACTTTTTGCGTCGAGTCAGCTAGAACACCTTTCAGGCTAACGCAAAACCTGAGGTGCTGCCAATTTTTACCCATTTAATGTGCAGAAGACCCAGACAAGTTGTGAAGAGGATGTACCCAAAAAGTTTGGTTCTGTGCCATATCCCAAAACTAAAATACTTACTTTGAAGTTAAGTTCTATGCTTGGGCTGATCTTAATAGTCATTTCCTGCTTTCTCTGACTGCTTCCCACATTTTCTTTTTAAGTAGTAGCACCTTTTGAAAGTCATGGCCAACTTAACATTAATAACTTGCAGTGGAGCCTTCTGAATTATGATAACATTTTACAAAGAGAAAGTTTTACTTTATCTCCTCCTTTGTGTATTCAGTTTATCTTGTGATCATGACTCCTTGTTGCCAATTTACCTTCTAGTGTAAGTAATCTACTTTTATCTGATCTGTTTCTTTCATTATTCTGAGCACCTTGCTCAAATGCACTTTTACAATAATTCAATATTAGTTCTCTTGCCTTGTTACAACCAAGAACAAGGATTTGCACTTTCAGCTGTCAACTAATGAACGCAAAAATGATCTGAGGCAGGTCAAGAGTTAAAAATTTTCAATGTAAACCAGGCTAATTAGCTACTGTAAAGCAGGTATTAACTCGGGGGTTCAGATCATGAAATACAAGGCCTGCTTTTTTCAGCTGATGTCAAAGGATCTGTGTGCAATGAGTACAGAAGGTATAGACAGGCTCATTGCGATATTGGGTGTGGACTTAAATCCCACTCTGCAGACTTGAGCACACAATTTATGCTGACAGTTCTATCCAGGACTGAAGGAATGGGGCAGTTTATGGGGCAGCACAGTGGCTCAGTAGTTAACACTGCTGCCTTACAGTATCAGGAAGCTGAGTTCAATTCCTGCGTGGTGCAAATACCACACAGACAGTTGCCCATTCTCCCAGTGTCTGCATACATTTCCTCTGGGTGCTCTGGTTTTGTCCCACTGTCCAAAGATGTGCAGGTTACATGAAATAGCCATGCTAATTGCCCACAGTGACCAGGGATGTGTAGGGTGGCTGGATTGGCCATTGGGGTGGGGTACAGAATTACAGCGATTGGGTGGGTGGGGTAATGAGTCTGGGTGTGAAGCTCTTCAAAGAGTTGATGTGGACTTGTTGGGCCAACTGGCCCGTTTTCACACTGTAGGGATTCTATGGATTCTAGAGTTGCTATCTTTCATTTGAGATATTAAAGTGAAATCCTGACTACCTCCTCAGATGAACATAAAAGCTCCTGTTACACTATTACAGAGTAGCAGCAGAGTTCTTCCAATATCTTGATCAAGATCATACCTCAGCCAAAATCTAGATCAGATTATCAACTCGCCTATTTCACAGCTGGTTTGTGGGTGTTTACTGTATGTAATTGACAGCAGAGGCTCCTTAAGTTACTACTGACCGCACTTCAGAAGCCATTCATTGACTGTGAAACACTTGCAACATCAGGTGGTTAATAAAAAAGACTGTAGAAATGAAAATTCTTCATATATTTGCATAAGACACACATTTCTATTCACTTTACAATGGCCTCTCTGGTGACTCTATTTTATATCACTAGAAAACAAAAATTGAGATGATTGCTTAGCTACTAATGTAAAGAGTCAAGTAGTAAAGAGGAGTGTGACTATTCTCATGAAAGCTCAGAGCAAGCTTACAGCAGCACTGACAGAGATTAGAATCTAGGTTCACCATCCAATTGGCTCCAAGACAAGCTCAGGCAAGGGGGAAAGAAAAA
The DNA here is from genome assembly GCF_004010195.1 of Chiloscyllium plagiosum. Lineage (NCBI taxonomy): Eukaryota > Metazoa > Chordata > Chondrichthyes > Orectolobiformes > Hemiscylliidae > Chiloscyllium > Chiloscyllium plagiosum. Next base: position 9,855,048 of record NC_057718.1, on the reverse strand, counting down.
TAAACTTTGTGCTTCAGCCATTTGATTTTGAAATCAACTGTAAGTGAATGAAGTCCAAGGCAACAACTGGACCTGTCCCAAAGGCTGACTCTGTCTGTCTAGGCTCGGTTGCCAGGAGGACAAGCTCCAGCCAAGAATTCATGTTTGCACAGCTTTTAAAACTAAAGGCTTTACAACTCACTTCCTAAATTCATTGGATGTAATTCAATGAGAAACAATATCATCATTAGAGCCAACCTCTCTCTATTGTTTCAATATTAACATGGTCAGTCAACGTGGACAGCCTGTATCCTGCAGTTCCTTCTGATTTGACATGCTACATGACATTCAATCCCTAACCCTTCCCTAACCCTTGATCAGCGGAATCAAAAGTTTGTCCAAAGCATGGATTTTTCTCAGCCTTAAACCTTCCGTTTCCACCATACGTGAGCTTTCAGAATTTGAGGTAATTTCAATGCTGACTCATTTGTCTCATCTTCTCCTATTCATATCAGGCGGTAACCCGTGCTACAACACTGGTCGTGCATCTTCGCTTCTTAATTTAAATTTAAATCTTAATGTTGAGCAGAAATTAACACCCCTTCAAAGACCCCCCAAAGTAAACATAAAGTGATTGGATTTTCTAAAGTCACCACGTTGTAAATTGTTGGAAAACATGCAAGCGTACGATTGATAGTGGATGATTGTTTTGGCACTAGAGGGACTAATCTTCTGGTGAAACACTCCATGTAGCTTACAGTACCCAAGAATGTGAGCCACATGGCTCCTCACATCCACTCAGCCATTCAGTAAGGTCACTTCAATTCCACTTCTGCCTCATCCCTTTCTCTCAAACCCTTGAGTGCCTGAAATTTATTCCCATTTCAGCCTTGAATACACACAATGCCTAGGCATCCACAGCATTCTGGGTTGAGGATTTCAAAGATTTACAAACATCTGAGAAAAGAGACATTTTTTCATCTTAGTCCTAAACGGCCACCTATACAGTATATTCTGAAGCTGCGATCCCTATCTCTAGGCTCTCAAACGAGGAGCAACAGCTTCTCAGCATATATCTTGCCAAACCCTCAAAGACTTTATCATTCCAATCACACCATTGCTCATTCTTTTAAAATCCTGAAGATAATGGTCCATTGTATTTAATCTGAGGGAAAATTGTGGCATTGCGGAAATGTCACTGGGCTAGTAATTCAGGACCCTAGGGGGATGTGGTTTCTAATCCCCACTATAACAGATAGTGACATTTGAAATCAATTTAAAAGTTTGTACTAAAAGCTAGCCTATTGGCAACCACGTAACCAGTGTCAATTGCTGTAAAGAAACAGACCTCACTCAAGTCCTTTGGGAAGGGAAATACAAAACAGCACAGGAACAGCTCCTTTGGCCCACCACGCCTGCGCTGATTCCACGTCCTTAGTTAGACTCCTTCCATTTGCCGATCAAGCTACGCCTTAAATATTGCGAACATACCTGCTTCCACCATCCCCACTGGCAGTGCATTCCAGACACCCACCACTCAATGTGAGGAAAATTTTCCCTGCACATCTCACCTAAACTTTTCCCCACTCACTGCAAACCTGTGCCATCACATAGTTGACTTTTCCACCCTGGGAAAAGGCCTCAGACTATCCACCAAATCTGCCAATCTTAGCTGGTGTGGCTGCATGTGACTCCAGATGCACAGCAATATAGCTGACTCTTGACAGCGTTCTGAGCAAATAGGCTTGGGCAATGAATGCTGGCCTAGCCAGAGACACCCACATCGCATCAGTGAATAAAAACCTCTCCTCATTGTTCAACACACTCATCCAAAGGAAGCAGTGCAGTGAGATAGCACAGAAACTTCAAGAATGTTATTATCATCACTGGATGCATTAAGGGCCTTCTCACTTCTCCGGGATTCCTAATATTGGAAGTTTTGTCATTGCTCCTTTGAAAGCACAAAATTATTAGGTTATGGCTGAATTAGCATCCAACACAGACTCTTCAACAGGACTATCACACTGTACCTCAGTAGACATGATTTGGACATGCCAGTGTTGGACTGGGGTGTACAAAGTTAAGAATCACACAACACCAGGTTATAGTCCAACAACAACACCAGGTTATAGTCCAACAGTTTAATTGGAAGCACACTAGCTTTCGGAGCGCCACTCCTTCATCAGGTGATTGTGATGATGAAGGAGTGGCGCTCCAAAAGCTAGTGCTTCGGATTAAACCTGTTGGACTATAACCTGGTGTTGTGTGATTTTTAACTTTATGTCTCAGTAGTAATCATAGATTCAGCATGAGACTTTGGGGCAAAGTCTCAAAAAAAAAATCCTCAAACATAGTAAATTCAACAAGGTTTTCACTGATGTATTAACATTTTTCTTTTGCTCTGTAATTTGTTACAATTCGTATTTCACTTCATGTTTTATTATTCCCAATTCTCATTAAGATACCTAGTCTCAATAGTGCTGATACATGATCTCAAGTGCACTGATACCTCGTCTCAAATGCGCTCATCACCCACTGTCAATACCTAATAAATCCATGTTTGATGCTGAACAATGAATATTGGCAACTATATAACCCTAACTGTGTAGCCTTCAAACAATTTTCAACCAACAGACACACATTGACCCATTTTCCCTAATCAAGGAGAACAAATGTGGTGCTAAATTCATCATAATTTCAAAACTTTACAAATCTACTTGGACTCAGCAATGGACTGACGAGCCACTGAGCCACATTTGAGTCATTGAGTGTGACAGGCATTGATAATTATCTCTCATGAGGAATGTCAGATTTCAAAAATAAATGATACTAAAAGAGATAACATGTAAACAGTTGGATTTTAATTCATTTGTGCCTTCATGCTAATAACTAAGCAATGCAAATTACAAAAGCCCCTACAAAAGCAAATTATTTTGGAACCTTGAAATCAATATAGTTCTAGTCACCACACTACCAAAACAATATAAATGCTTTGGAGAGGGTACAGAATAGGTTTGCCAGGCGGTTGCCTGGTTTGGAGGGCATTGGCTACAAGGAGAGATTGGACAAATGCGGTTTTGCCTTCACTTGAACATCAAAGGCTGAGGGGCGACCTGATAGAAATTTACAGAATTATGAGTGGCATAGATAGAACGGAGAGTTGGAGTCTTTTTCTCAGGGCAGAAATCTCAGTCACTAGGGGACATCGGTTTATGGTAAACAAGGGAAAGTTTAAAGGAGACTTGAGAGGCAAATCTTTTTTTAAACTAAATTAAAAATCACACAGTGCCAGGTTATAGTCCAACAGGTTTATTTGGAAGCACAGGGAGTGGTATGTGCCTAGAATGCGCTGCCAGAGGAAGTGAGAGAGACACAAAAAAAAAAACTGCAGATGCTGGAATCCAAAATAGAGAGGCGAGAGGCTGGAAGGACACAGCAAGCCAGGCAGCATCAGGAGGTGGAGAAGTCGACGTTTCAGGTGTATCCCTTCTTCAGGGCTGTGGAGAAACATATACAATAGCAATGCTTAAGAGACACCTTGACAGATACATGAATAGGCAGGGAATAGAGGGATTATGGATTGCATGGACGCAAGGAGTTTTTAGTTTCGGAAGGTGTTATGTGTCAGCATAGGCTTGGTAGGCCCAAGGCCTGTTCCTGCACTGTGCTGTTCTTTGAAACAAAAACACAAAATGTTGTGGCTCTGTTCGCCGAGCTGGGAATTTGTGTTACAGATGTTTCGTCCCCTGTCTAGGTGACATCCTCAGTGCTTGGGAGCCTCCTGTGAAGCGCTTATGATCTTTCCTCCGGCATTTGTAGTGGTTTGAATCTGCCGCTTCCGGTTGTCAGATCCAGCTGTCCGTTGCAGTGGCCAGTATATTGGGTCCAGGTCGATCTGCTTATTGATTGAATCTGTGGATGAGTGCCATGCCTCTAGGAATTCCCTGGCTGTCCTCTGTTTGGCTTGTCGTTGGTGTAGTCAACTAGCCACAAAACGACACAACCAGCTATCCTTAGTAGCCACACACGCAGATGACAAGCAACATGAATTTGACTGGGACAACACTACTATCATAGGACAAGCCAAACAGAGAACAGCCAGGGAATTCCTGGAGGCATGGCACTCATCCATAGATTCAATCAATAAGCACATCAACCTGGACCCAATATACCGGCCACTGCAACAGACAGCTGGAACTGACAACTGGAAACGTCAGATTCAAACCACTACAAATGCCGGAGGAAAGATCATAGAAGCGCTTCACAGTAGGCTCCTAAGCACTGAGGATGTCACTTAGTCAGGGGACGAAACATCTGTAACACAAATTCCCAGCTCGGCGAATAGAACCACGACAATGAGCACCCGAGCTATAAATCTTTTCACAAACTTTGAAAAACACAAAATACTGGAAAATACTCAGCAGGTCTGCCAGCATCTGTGAAGAGAGCTCAGAGTTGGTTAATGCTTCAAGTTGGTATCCTTAATTATTTTCACTTTCCTGAAGCAGACCTTCTTTTTAAAACAAGGTAAAAAACAATGACTGCAGATGCTGGAAACCAGATTCTGGATTAGTGGCGCTGGAAGAGCACAGCAGTTCAGGCAGCATCCAAAGAGCTTCGAAATAGTGGATAGGTGGAAAAGGAGATAGGCAGGTAGGACAACTCCTGACAAGTCATGGGGACAGTGCTGAGCTGGAAGTTTGGAACTGGGGTGAGGTGGGGGAAGGGGAAATGAGGGAGCTGTTGAAGTCCACATTGATGCCCTGGGGTTGAAGTGTTCCGAGGTGGAAGATGAGGCATTCTTCCTCCAGGCGTCTGGTGGTGAGGGAGCAGCGGTGAAAGAGGCCCAGGACCTCCATGTCCTCGGCAGAGTGGGAGGGGGAGTTGAAATGTTGGGCCACGGGGCGGTGTGGTTGATTGGTGCAGGTGTTCTGGAGATGTTCCCTAAAGCACTCTGCTTTTGGAGGCGCCCAATCTCCCTGATGTAGAGGAGACCGCATCGGGAGCAACGGATACAATAAATGATATTAGTGGATGTGCAAGTAAAACTTTGATGGATGTGGAAGGCTCCTTTAGGGCCTTGGATAACTCATGCCTCAAAGTGCCTGAGGGTGTTTTTCTACTAAAGATGCTAAATTGCCGAAGACTAAAGGTACGCTTCATTTGTACAGGGCACTGGCATGGCCACATCTGGAGTCCAGTGTACAGTGTTTATTTAGAGAAAGATGTAACTGCACTGGAAGCAATTCAGAGAAGGTTTACTTGCCTAATACCTAGAGCATCTGATGAGGAAAGGTTGGAGGTTAGATCGGAAAAAGGTGACACGATTGAAACATAAGTTCCTCCTAGGGTTTGACAGTGTGTACGTGGAAAAGGTGATTCCTCGTAAAGAAGAATCTAGAACTAGAGGGTCTCTGTTTAAAAAAAGAATCAGGGGTTACCGTTTAAAACAGAGGTGATGCAAAATTTTCTCAGAACCGCATATCTTTGGAACTCACTTCCTCAAGAAGCAGTGGAAACAGAGGCTTTGAATAATTTTAAAGGATGAAGTAGATAGATTCTTGGTCAGCAAAAGGGTGAAAAGTTATTAGGGGTCAGCAGCAATGCGGAGTGAGGTTATAATCAGATCAGCCGTGATCCCATTGAATGCTGGAGCAAGCAGTTTACCTCTGGTCCTAATTTCCACATTCATATGTTTGCACAGAATACCCAACACCAGCAACTACTGACGCTAAAAAAAACAATAGACAAGCTTAGATTTTGAATCAAATCCATTAGGCTGCAGCTTTGATGGCCACAGTAGGTCTTAAATGCTTTACAACCAACTACTTCTGAAGAGCAGTCACCATTGTAATTCAGGGAACATGGCAGCCTACTCTGAGGAATCCCACAAACAGCTACATGATAATGGGCAGTAATCTGTTTAAGTGCTATTTTATAGCAATTACTGACACAAAACTTTACACAATGAGTACATTGCTAATGCTCAGAGGGCCATGGATGTAATCAGTTCAAGTTTTTAAAAGGGAGATGGAGAATGGGAAAGGGAGGAGGGGAGGAGATGATGTTGAGATTAAACAAATTGAAAAATGAAGCAATCTTGAGGGGCCACTTCTTTCCAATATTATCAGATGGACAGATCTCCTATCCATTAGAGATACATACATGAAACATCCTGAATTCATCAGCTCTTTGTTTAAACATTCTCTCAAACTGCCCGCTTCCTCAGAGGCCTAGACAGCAACTTCAGGCAAACTATTCAACCACAAACATTGGCAGTAAGCTCTAACCCCACCTCACTGAATACAGCAAATCTCAAGAGACTTCACCCACAAAAGGAAGTATACATCAGAGCATAGTGACATTACTTTAAGTGTGATAGTCTGTGTGGTGCTGACTGAATTGTTACACGTCAAAACCTTAGAGGCAATTTGTCCAATACAACCAAACCACACTGTAATGTACAGTGATAGATGTTTTAAAATGAGAGAGCGCTTATTAGCCAAGCTAATCCTGAAGGTACATATATGTAGCCACCTTTGCAATGTTGGAAACCTACGTGTCAATCTGTACAGCAAGAGCTCACAGACAGCAACGAAATAATAAGACCATAAGACATTGGAACTGAAGCAAGGCTATTTGGCCCATCGAGTCCACTCCGCCATTTAATCATGGTTGAAGTGGTGTTTCAATTCCACTTACCCACACTCTCCCTATAGCCCTTAATTCCTTGCAAGATCAATAATTTATCAATCTCGGCCTTGAAGATATTTAACAACCCAGCCTCCACTGCACTCCACGGCAATGAATTCAACAGGCCCACCACTCCCTGGCTGAAAAAATGTCTCCTCACTTCCGTTCTAAATTGACCCCCTCTAATTTTAAGGCTATGCCCACAGGTCCTAGTCTCCCCGCCTAATGGAAACAACTTTCCCGCATCCACCCTTTCTACACCACTCATTATCTTGTAAGTTTCTATTAGATCTCCCCTCAACCTTCTAAACTCTAATGAATACAATCCCAGGATCCTGAGCCAATCATTATATGTTAGGCCTACCATTCCAGGGATCATCCGTGTGAATCTCCGCTGTACACGCTCCAGTGCCAGTATGTCCTTCCTGAGGTGCGGACCCAAAATTGGACACAGTATTCTAAATGGGGGCCAAACTACAGCTTTATGAAGTCTCAGAAGCACATCGCTGCTTTTATATTCCAAACCTCGAGATGAGCGACAACATTACATTCGCTTTCTTAATCACAGACTCAACCTGCAAATCAACCTTTAGAGAATCCTGGACTCGCACTCCCAGATCCCTTTGTACTTTGGCTTTATGAATTTTCTCACCATTTAAAAAAATAGTCCATGCCTGTATTCTTTTGTCCAAAGTGCAAGACCTTGCGCTTGCTCACATTGGATTTCATCAGCCATTTCCTGGACCACTCTCCTAAACTGTCTAAATCTTTGAGCCTCCCCATCTCCTCAGTACTACCTGCCTGTCCACTTAACTTCGTAATGGCCAGATTGTCTGGATTAGTTGAGTGATAAATAAGGCCCAGGACATCAGGGAGAATGCTGCTAGATAGAAGCCAAGATGAATCCTGTTGCTGTTCTCTGAAATAGTGCCACAAGATTGTTTACATCCATCTGAAAGCAGCACAGCAACAGTGAAGCACTCACTCAGTACAGCACTATACTTGTAGTCAGCAGTCAGCCTAAATCCAGAGCTCAAGTCTCTGAAGTGGAAGTTGAACCTACAAATTCAGAGATGCGAATGTTATACAGGAAGCTGTGGCTGGCACAGTGAATAGTCAGTTGGATGAGGTGCCGCAGAACAACTGGAGATTGTGGAATTCTACACGCCAAGAAATAGCACACTTTCAGTAATGGATGGCACAGGCAAAGAGGGTGGCAGGATCACAAGTAATAACATCTTCATTAAAAGGGTTTTTTCAATGTAAAACAGGCCTCTGATCAGCATTTTACGATTTTGTTTAGATTGAATGAATGACTCAACAGACTGCAATGTAAAAAAGAATGTGCGTGTTTCACTGTTTTTTTATCTGCAGTTTACAGAAAAGCTGACTCCAGCAAAACCTTGTTCCAGGCACAACATTCCCCAGTGAGACAACAGCTCATGTACAAACGACAGCGGCACATGTGGGGACCACTGGGTGCCTTTCATTTGTACAATCACAGATAGTTTGTGCAAGTTACCAGATTCTGGATCAGTGGTGCTGGAAGAGCACAGCAATTCAGGCAGCATCCGAGGACAGGCAAAATCGACGTTTCGGGCAATTACCCTGTGCAAGTTACCAGTCTAACATTTATACAAATAGCAGTATTGGCTCAGGGTTCTGGCCATCAATAACAAACCCACTTGGCCTCTCACATGATTTAGGTTTTGAGTCAAAGGTCTCCAGGGATTTTTAAAAGGTGGGGATGGAATAGAGTTAAGAGAATGAGAGCAAAATGAGTGGGAACAAGAATGGAAAATAAATCCATTGTTTCTGCTCTCAACACCTTTCAACCAAGTATACTGGGTTCCAATGTTATGACTCCCTCTCTTTCTCTGTCCTGCTGCTGCCATAGCAACACACACCGTCTGGTCCAAAATTACAACTTGTGCCGAAAGAAATGAAACTAGCAGATATTTGTGAGTGACAACTCCATACTACACATTTTACTGAAGTATTACCTAGAGATTTTGCTGAAGCTTTTCTTCTTGCACTCAGAGTCCTACAGCACAGAAACAGACCCTTCAGTCAAACTAGTCCATGCTGTCTGTGTTCCCAAACTAAACTAGCCCCAGTTGCCTGCATTTGGCCGACATCCCTCCAAACCCTTCCTATTCACATACTAATCCAAGTGTCTTTTAAACGTTATAACTGAACCTACATCTACCACTTTCTCTGGCAGTTCATTCCACACACAAACCACTGTGTAAAGAAGTTGCCCCTCATTTTCTTTTTAAATCTTTCTCCTCTCACTTTAAAAATATTCTGCCTAGATTTGAACTTGCCCACCCTAGGAAAAAGATATTTGCTATTCACCTTATCTATGTCCCTCATGATTTTATAAACCTCAATAACATGACCCCTCAACCTCCTTGACTCAGTTGAAAAAAATCCCAACCTATCTTTACAATTTAAACCCTCCATTCCTGATAAATAATTTCTGAACCCTCTCCAATTTAATAATATCCTTCCTATGCATCAGGACAATTTGCATGAAATACCAATGTAAAACATATTATATATTAGAGTTTTCTTTCACATTATAAAAAGTCACGTAATTAAATAAAATGGTGTACTTGAAGGTGGAAGCTACATATAAAGTCCTCCTCGCAAGCAGAAGAGGGGTCAACATGTGGTGCCTGTTTAAACTTAAAACTACTGACAGTCAATTTCTAGTCCATTTCTCTGAGCAATGTCCTATCCAGAATCAGCCAGCCTGGTTAAATTGTTTTAAAAGTTTGGCAGTTAATTGTCAATCTAAATGGTGTATTGTCAATGGCAATGCATCTACCAATTAGAATCCACTTGATAACCAATCAGCACTCTTCTTTCAAACAGTACAAAAGTTCTTTCCTCTTCTTGTGAATTGTCTGAGAACAAGATTTTAAAAACTGCAAGAAAATTTGTCTTTTTGTTCAGAAGTACTCAAGTTCTGTATCACCGAATGATGTTTTGCTTAGTCTTAGTCTGAATATGGGAGGTAGAACAAGGGGCCTATTGTTATTGGCCCTGGGTTCAGGATGATGGATGACCATTAAGCTACCTGATGCTTCAACAGATAAAAATCACGTGCAACTGAGGAGACAGAGAGAAGCAACACCAATCAAGAGTGAGTGGACATCCGCTAACTGGGCTAGAGTAGAGCACATGGAGCAAGTCCCGCATCAGCTGTGTCATTTGTGCATGTAATAGGAATTGTGCACAAAGGCAGACACTGCTAAACAGCTGGATTCCCTGACAGATATCATGTTAATGCTAGCTTTACACTGGAGAGTTGAGAGAGGCTGCCAGGAACCCGCTGAACAATCGCCAGCTTGAGACTAATGGCTTTTGTTGACGGTGGGCAAGTGGCTAAACAGAGAGACAGAAAGGAAACTAAACCACAACAGGAAGAGAAGGGAATTCAGGGAATGCAGAGGGTTGTGTGGCCACATGTTGGGACCGTGTGCTTTGAATCACACTCACTGCTGTAGATAGGATTGAGAGCAGCAGCCCTCGCATCAAAAAGCTGATCAGATTGCTTCTGGCAGGGTGCTGAGCAGCTGCCGACTAGCCCATTGTTTTGCTTCAATGCTGGCAACCTGTGGCTTCAGAATCCAACCATGCTACCAGAAGCCAACTCGCACAGAGTAGATTTTCAGAGTTTGAAAGACATTGATACAGTAAAAAGGAACTTCTTCCTCTGGAGGGATTGAGGACTACAGGACACAGACTTAAAATCAGTGCAAAGATACTCAGAAACACGGAAGTAATTCTGCAGGCAACACGTGGTAAGTAGTGTCAAATGCTGTCCCACAGAAAGCAGTAGATGCTGGGGTCAATCAGCCATTTTAAATCAATGATATTTGTGCATTATGCTCCATCCTCCACAGGTTATATGGAGGAAGGAGCATTGACAATTGGGTGAGTTAGGGTACACGTCAGATTCTGGAGTTTAATTCAGATAAATGAGAGGTGCTGCATTTTGGGAAATCAAATATTCGCAGGACTTATACACTTAATGGTAAGGTCCTAGGGGAGTGTTGCTGAACAAAAAGACCTTGGAATGCAGGTTCATAGCTCCTTGAAAGTGGTGTGGGAGGTAGATAGGATAGTGAAGGCGGCGTTTGGTATGCTTTCCTTTATTGGTCAGAGTATTGAGTACAGGAGTTGGGAAGTCATGTTGTGGCTGTACAGGACATTGGTTAGGCTGCTGTTGGAATATTGCGTGCAATTTTGGTAGGGGAAAGATATAAAAGAGACCTAAGGGGCAACGTTTTCACGCAGAGGGTGGTACATGTATGGACTGAGCTGCCAGAGGATGTGGTAGAGGCTGGTAGAATTGCAACATTTAAGAAGCATTTGGATGGGTATATGAATAGAAAGGGTTTGGAGGGATATGGGTCGGGTGCTGGCAGGTGGGACTAGATTGGGTTGTTATATCTGGTCAGCATGGACGAGTTGGACCTAAGGGTCTGTTTCCATGCTGTACATCTCTATGACTCTATAAATGGAACAATCATTGAATTTTCTAGTTTTCAGTACCATTCACAACTCAAATACTGATGCAGCCTGTACCCATATTGTTCTGGACCAGATCTCCTCCCCATGTTTTAAGAAGGTAGCCCAGACCCAAACTTTTTCCTACTTTAAAGGCAGATGTGAAGTACTGTGTTCCAGATGCGATGCGACTGACCAAACTACTTGACAGTCAGCAAAACACATTTTATTTAAATGCTACAGTTAAAATATAAAACAAAAGAAAGAGGAATTTAGAATAACTTAACTATTGGAGAACTTAACCGAATAATCAATACAGTAACAATTACTAATTAACTGTGCCTGAACTGCTGTGCTCTTCCAGCACCACTAATCCAGAATCTGGTTTCCAGCATCTGTAGTCATTGTTTTTACCTCGTTGATTTTAACCCTACTGCGAATCCTCTCGCGAGGATGCCTGCCTTGAAGAAGTTTTCCTCCTCTCTCTACAAGAATCTCAGGAAGTCCCTCTCCCACTGCAACTCCCAAGTCATTTCCTCTGCCCTGAAGCTCTTCAACCATGTTCTGAAACAAACTCGCCTCATTTCCCCTTCCCCCACCTCACCCCAGTTCCAAACTTCTAGCTCAGCACTGTCCCCATGACTTGTCCTACCTGCCTATCTTCTTTTCTACCTATCCACTCCACCCTCCCCCGTGACCTATCACCTTCATCCCCTCCCCCACTCACCTATTGTTCACTATGCTACTTTCTCCCCAGCCCCACCCTCCTCTCACTTATCTCTCCACCCTTCAGGCTCTCTGCCTGTATTCCTGATGAAGGGCTTTTGTCCGAAGCATCGATTTTACTGCTCCTCGGATGCTGCCTGAACTCCTGTGCTCTTCCAGCACCACTAATCCAGAATCTGGTTTCCAGCATCTGCAGTCATTGTTTTTACCCTGCTCCAATATAGTAACAGCCCATAAAAATGCCCCCTGGCAAGTTCAGACACAGATTCTCAGATGCAGTTCTCCAATCCAGCAGGAAGAAACATTAAAAGCAGGTTCAGAAAAAAATAGCAGCTAGAAGACATTCACTGAAGCTTCCGATTCTTTTGAGACTCCAAAGGCATCTGCTTAAAACTACACCTAAAAACTATATAAAAAAAAGAGAAAGCATGGTCTGAGAGAGCTGGCCACACCCAGGCTGCTTGCATTGTTCCAACTTTAAAATAAACGTCAAAGGCCTCACAAATTGTTTACTTCCTTAGACCCGGCTTGTGTTCTCTGCCTTACAACTTCTCCAAAAAAAACAAGACAAAATAACCTCTTGAAGTGACGTCATCATCACAAGATGCAACAAAACCTTGATGGTATTTGGGCTTCGGCTGATAAGTGTCATTTGTGCTACACAAGTTTCAGGAATGACCCTCTCCAAAAAGAGACAACCTAGCTATTAACATTACCATTGTTTAATGTGACACCAATGACACACAAAGTTAACACTGATTAGAAACATAACTGGAACAGTCACATAAATACTATGGTAGTTAGAGTATGTCAGAGGGTCGTACATCTGCAGTGAATAACCCACTCTCTGAATCCCTAAAGCCTGTAAACCATCCATAAGGCACAAATCAGAAATTTTGTAGAATATTGTCCACTTGCCTGGATCAATACAGGACCAACAATACTCAACACAAGTTTAACACCATCCAGGACAGAGCAGCGTGCTGCATCACACTTGAATAATACTTTATCCACTATTTCAACAATCACTCCCTCCACCACCAAGGCACAATGGCAGAAATATGCACCATCGCCAAGATGCACTGTAGCAATTTGCCTAGGTCCCTTCAACAGATGCTTCGAAATTTGTGACCACTTAGATGGTCGAGGGCAGCTAATCCAACAGAGGATTAGCACCTGCAAGTTTACCTCCAAGCCACAAACAATCCCGACTTGGAACTGTACTATTGTTCCTTCACTGTCACTTGATCAAAAACTTTAGAAAACCCCTTCTGAACATATTCCCCATATGGATAACAACAGTTCAAGGTCACACAACGTTCTCAAGGGCATTACGGAATGGGCAGCAAACACTGGACTAGCCAGCGATGCTCATACCCATGAAAGACTGAAAGAAAGATGTCTTAATGAACTGTCAAACAGGCTTGAGGTTCAGAACTGCCTCCTCCTGTTGCTATGTTGTCAGCAATAATTTTGGTCTCCTTTCTTGAGAAAGTATGTATTGGTATTGGAAGGGAGGCAGAGGAGGTTCACTAGTTTGATACCAGAGTTGAGAGGGCTGACTTATGAGGAAAGATTGAGTAGGCTTGGACTGTACTCATTAGAACTTAGAAGAATGAGGGATTATCTTATAGAAATATAAAATTATGAAGTGAACAAATAAGATAGAAGCAGGGAGGTTATTTCAACTGGCGGATGAAACTAGATGTAGGAGCATAGCCTCAAAATAAGGGGAGCAGAAGTTGCTGAGGAACTTCTTTACCCAAAGGGTTGTGAATCTGTGGTACTCCCTGCCCAGTGAGGCAGTTGAGGCTACTACAATGAATATTTTTAAGGCAAAGAGAGATAGATTTATGAACAGTAAAGCAATTAAGGGTTATGGGGAATGAGTGGGTCAGTGGAGCTGAGTCCACAAAATGATCAGCCATGATCTTATTGAATGATGTAGCGGGCTCAGCAGGCCAGATGGCTCACTCCTGCTTTTATTTCTTATGTTCTTATGTAACAACAATTCTTCGCATGCCCACACTTCCACTGGTTTAAAGTCTTTCTCTGCTCTTCCCTGAAGGGGGCAAACCTTCTTGTCAGGTGACAGGATATCCAAGCAGCCGTTCATCTCAGGTGAGCCAAGGCCATGGCATTGGTGAGTGAGGGATTCAATATGGGTTTATCACAGCAGAGTCTGATCCCACCTTTAGTGAATATCTGCATACCCTTACCGAGACAGTGACCCCAGACACATTACTAAATTTACCTGATCCCTTTTCTTTGTCTCCGCATCATCCCATGTCCAAACTCGGATATTTGTTTCAATACCTGATGCAGACCTGCAACTCAACAAAAATCAAGTATTGACTCTGCATCATTGTTGTTGGCCAGGCTGGCTTATTTAGTAGCACACAGGTTAGGTGGTTGTGAGCACAAGTCCACATTTGGGTTGACATTTGTCTGCAGTGCAGTATGAAGCAATTGAAGCAATGTCTGAGGTTTTCTGCTTTTGCCAAGTTCACCCATTCTGGTGCTTCAAGTTTAGGATTGAAACCTCCACAGCCCTTCCCATGGTGCAAGGAACTCTTCTCCAGGTCAAACAACAGAGCTGAAAACATTGCTGATGGAGAATGTCTGCCCTATTTGCTTAGCACACTTCAAAATTAATTAAAATAATAAAGTAAAAGCTATAACTTAATCATAGAATTCTCACCTCACAGCAGATTACCTGATCATTACTTGAATACTGATTGTGGGAACTTACATGCAGAAGTTTGCTAAAGTGCATAAAGTTACTGGATGACAAAAGTATTTCTTAAGCTGTGAAATGTTTTTGGAGATCTGGAGGTCTTACGATCATGAAACGTGTCATATATAAAGCAAGTTTTTTTCTTAAAACATGGTAACATATCCAACAACAGTTCCACATAACTACAAAGTACTTGTCTTTATCTCTGTCTAACACAAATCTGTCCTGATGTAATCAAATAGATTTATTACTGACGTACATTATTCCATTTCTTATGTCCATACTTAGAGGAGAAAGTGAGGTCTGCAGATGCTGGAGTTCAGAGCTGAAAATGTGTTGCTGGAAAAGCGCAGCAGGTCAGGCAGCATCCAGGGAACAGGAGAATCGACGTTTCGGGCATAAGCTGACATTCCTGAAGAAGGGCTTATGCCCGAAACGTCGATTCTCCTGTTCCCTGGATGCTGCCTGACCTGCTGCGCTTTTCCAGCAACACATTTTCAGCTATGTCCATACTTAACCTTATACGAATACTTCACAAAACTGGATTTAAATAAAGCCACACGAAGAGCAGGAGATTGCTATGATTTCACATGGCAAAAGATCAGAAAAACTTCTGGATGAACATGCTGGAGATAGTGAGAACTGCAGATGTTGGAAAGTCAGACTCAGTAAAATATGGAGCTGGAAAAAGCACAGCAGTTCAAGCAGCAGAGGAGAGTCAATGTTTTGGGCAGGACCCTTCATCTCGACATATGAGCATGCTGTCCAATTTGAGACTGTTTCTGGCCTTTGCTCTGAGAGACTCAAGAATCCAGCCATTGCAGAAAGCCCTTCAAATCGAAGCTCAGAGTTTGGGAATGGCCAACCATGCTAATGTCATCTTCAACCAAAGATTCAATTAACAACGTAATTCAAATCAGATACACCCCGCATCTTGGTTTAAGCAGCATCTTTAAATTCTCACAATGCTCCACAAAAATGTTTACTAAATGTCAAGATGCATAACAGGAGAGAAGGCCGTAAGCATGACCAAAGAGGTCTGATTTAAGGAGCATCTTAAAGTAGTTTAGGGGAGGACGTCGAGAACTCCTCTAAAATCTCCAGAACATAGTTGATTTAGTGTTGCTAGGTCAAAATTGCGGAGCTTTGTCCCTAACAATATGTGGATGACTCGACACTACAACTACGGTGATTCAAGGCAGCAACTCAACACCACTTCAAGGGCAACTAGGGGTGGACTATAAATACTGGCTCAGTCATTAATGCCCACAATCCTGAATGAATAAATAGAACACTCAGTAGAAGGCAGAGTCACTAATGGTAGAACGATCACAATGCAAGATATGCAAGGGGCCAGAATTGGCAGAGCGCAGAACCTGTGGTGGGATGAAGGCTTGGAGGGTCAAAAACGAAAACAAATCTTCCACTAAAATCTACTGGAGAACAGAGACTGAAATATTAAGAACACCTTGACTGGGAGGACAAAGAACGTGACTGGATGAAAGTCACGATAAAGCTTCTTTGGGTAGATCTCTCGCTGCCTCAATGTTTTGTTTGAACAGCAGTGCCCCACTGTATGCTTTGAATGCTTGTTTAAAAATAAACTCCACACCGCCTTTTTTTTAAACTGACAATTACTATTCCCTCAACTCAAAAAGCATCTGCAAGTCTGTTCCCCTTTTGTTTTTCAAAACGTTACACAGTCGAAGCCACAATCAGGACTATGTCTTGTTAAAGCCTTTTGTCTCCTCTCCCTGTGGGAACCAGAGCATTACACACTGCTCCGAGGCACAAAGCACAAGGCTGGCTGGTTCCCGCTGGGTTTAACCCAAATGGAGAGTCCCATCTGTTCGCTAGCATCGGTATTAACACAAGCACATTTCAGAATCAGAGCAGGCAGAGTGGAAGGAGTGCTGTATTTCCTGCGGGATAAGATTGAGAACAAAAAACTTTCCCTGCCACAACAGAAACTATCATTTGAAGCAGAAAATAAAAGTCTGTGGATTTAGTCTTCAACTGAATAAGTCTGTGTGAGGTTTGATTCCATGCTTTAAAATTCCTCTTTCTTAATCATCCCCATCCCACCCTGCCATTTCTTTCACAGTCGTTTCTACATTCTGTACCAACTCTCAACACGCCACAGCCCAACAACAACTCCCAAACCCAAAAGGCCCAGTTCATTGCCTCCAATATTCCAACCTCTGCTCTCTCTGATGATGCAATTAAATTTATGATTGACACTTTGCAAGCATGAAAAAAAGAGGGAAGCTAGTGAGAGGACAGAGCTCATAATCAAATTTTGTCACAACAACAACTGGAGTTTCTATAGCACCTTCAAGCTAGTAAACAGAGTCCCAAGACATTTTACTAGAAATATTTCTCAAAGAAAAATGGACACCAAGCCACATTAGGAAATGTTTGCTTGGCTGCTTGTTCCTGAGGTGGATTTTAAAGAGTGCTTCAAAGGAGGAGAGAGAGGTAAAGTATCCAAGTAGTTTCAGGAGATGAGGGTTGGCAAATGAGAGTAATGCTGCATCCTTTGGCACTCCCTCATTACTGTACCATCTTGCCATGCCAGTCTGGACTATATGTTCAATTCCCTGAAGGGGGATTTGAATCTACAATCTTGTGACTTCTGGTTCAGTGCATCATGGTTGGCCGACTTTAAATTCCATGCACAACATGGGCCACCTTTTCCATGCTCATCTATTTCCAATACATCAAATCATAACATAAATCATTAAAGCGAACGAGATGACACAGGAGTAAACAAGCAGGCAAACTAAAACTAGCATCAAAAACAACCAAAACTACAAGGACACAAAAAAAAGCATCCGGAAGAGGTGTTGAGATAAACAATGAGTGGCGTTGTGGTTCAGAGTCGACAGGAGACGAATCTTAACTAAAAGTGGGTCAATGACCAGCCTTAACACTGATCTCCCATTCGTAATTAATGAAATCTATGGACTGTCCAGCAGCTCACAATGGCAAGACCTTGCAACATACAGTAAATAGATCCACATGTTGAAAGAAGATATTTGATCTCCACCTTGTTATTTTCTTAACCTCATTGAAACATTGCATAAATATGACAGAGTTGCAATAGGAAAGATTTCTCCCCTGGCTTGGTGTCTACCTGTCTGTCTGTGTGTGCCCAGAACCAGAGAACATGGTTTCAGAATAAGAGGTAAGCAATTTAGGACTAAAACAAGGAGGAATTTCTTCTCCCAGATGGTTGTGAATCTTTGGAATGCTCAGCTTCAGAGGGCTGTGGAGACTCAATCATTGAGCATATTTGAGAGAGAAATCAATTGAATTGTAGCTATTAAAAACATCGGGGATTAAGGTGATAGCGCAGGTAAATTGTGTCAAAGTGGAAGATGAGCCTTGATTTAGATGAATAACCAAAACAAGCTCAACGAACTGAACAGCATATCTCTGCTTTTATTTCCAATGTTTGTCTTGACTCAAGTGCTGAAAGAAACCAGGTTGATAGATGTGTTTGAAGACTCTTTGCCGCACAAAGCAGACAAGCTAAAGACAAAGTGATCAAAGGAATATGGATAGAATCATGAAGTCATAAAATAATGGGCTTCCTACAGGTAGCAATTGAATTGAGGCATTGGGTGGAGACAATACATCACAACAGAGTATGTTACAGCTTTACATGCAATTATTCAGAATGGGAGGTGGTCATTCAGCCCATCTTATCTGTACCGACTCTTTGAAAGAGCTACCTACTTAATCTCACACCCCTGCTCATTTCTGGAGCCCCACATAAGTATGTATCCCATTCTCTTTTGAAGTTACCATTGATGCTTTTAGCATCATGTCCCAAAACATCACAACTTGCTCAGTAACACAAAAGTCTCAACTTCCCTCTGATTTTCTTTTTGCCAATTATCTTAAATTACCAACCCTGCTGCCTGTTGAAACAACAGTATCTCAGCTACATCTTCAAAACCCTTGAATTTTTATGTCAAGCATAGGGCCCCACGGTTTGAACTCCCCGCACAACTTGCTGGCCAAGTCCCACAGTTATGCATAGGAAATCTTGGAGGTGCTGCAAGTATCAGTTTCAGCACAACAACAAAATCATTTATCCTAGCAATTACTGTCACCTTTAAATAAATCAAGAAGTAGCACGCAGCTAATTGCAAAGAAAATTCACATTATGCATAGAGTTGTACAGTTCGCAGACACAGACTTACAGAGAGCAAGAGCAAGGAAATAACTTGCAACCTGTACTTGACGACACTTACCCCATAATTTTCTCTCCAGCAGAGACCACACTTGAAATGTATTCTATTGAAACAAAGGCAGACACACATCTATATTTTGCTTTCAACGACCCCAAGACATCCCACAGTGCTTTACAAGCAATGAAGAACTTTCTGAAATGTAGGAACTGTTGCAAGGTAGAAAACGTGGCAACCAAGTTGGAAAAAATTAAAGAAATATTTGCATCTAGATAGTGCTCAGCAGG
Organism: Chiloscyllium plagiosum; assembly: GCF_004010195.1. Lineage (NCBI taxonomy): Eukaryota > Metazoa > Chordata > Chondrichthyes > Orectolobiformes > Hemiscylliidae > Chiloscyllium > Chiloscyllium plagiosum. The sequence continues at coordinate 9,835,906 of NC_057718.1, read as the reverse complement.
TCCATCATGCATCTCATCGCTTTGCCTGAATTAAATATTTTTTGAATGTAGTCATTTTAACATAGACAGCAATCTTGCAACAATAAAGTCCTACAAAAAAATAACTTGATAATGATCAGATAATCTCTATTTTGGTGATTGAAATAAATATTCATAAAGATACTGGGTTAATTCCAATGCTCCTCTTCAAGATAGTGACATCAGATCTTTCATGGATTTATGAAGGGGAAATTATGCTTGACTAATCTTCTGGAATTTTTTGATGTAACTCTGAAGATGAACAAGGGAGATACAGTGGATGTAGTGTACCTTTCAGAAAGCCTTTGATAAAGCCCCACATAGGAGGTTAGTGACCAAAATTATGGCACATCGTATGGGGGGAAAGATACTGTCTTGGATTGAAAATTGGTTGGGTGACAGGAAACAAAAAGTAGTGATAAACGGCTCCCTTTCGGAATGGCAGGCGGTGACCAGTGGGGTACCGCAGGGATCAGTGCTGGGACCACAGCTTTTTACAATATACATTAATGATATAGATGATGGTATTAAAAGTAATATTAGCAAATTTGCTGATGACACCAAGCTGGTTGGTAGGGCGAAATGTGAGGAGGATGTTAGGAGATTACAGGGTGACCTGGACAGGTTAGGTGAGTGGACAGATGCATGGCAGATGCAGTTTAATGTGGATAAATGTGTGGCTATCCACTTTGGTGGCAAGAACAGGAAGGCAGATTACTACCTAAATGGAGTCAAGTTAGGTAAAGGGGCAGTACAAAGAGATCTAGGTGTTCTTGTACATCAGTCAATGAAAGCAAGCATGCAGGTACAGCAGGCAGTGAAGAAAGCTAATAGCATGCTGGCCTTCATAACAAGAGGAATTGAGTATAGAAGCAAAGAGTTCCTTCTGCAGCTGTACAGGGCCCTGGTGAGACCACACCTGGAATACTGTGTGCAGTTTGGTCTCAAATTTGAGGAAAGACATTCTGGCTATTGAGGGAGTGCAGCATAGGTTCACGAGGTCAATTCCCGGAATGGCGGGACTATCTTACGTTGAAAGATTGGAGCGACTGAGCTTGTATACCCTTGAGTTTAGAAGGCTGATAGGGGATCTGATTGAGACGTATAAGATTATTAAAGGATTGGCAGGAAGTATGTTTCCGCTGATGGGCGAGTCCCGAACCAGAGGACACAGTTTAAAAATAAGGGGTAGGCCATTTAGAATAGAGTTGAGGAGAAACTTCTTCACCCAGAGAGTGGTGGGTGTGTGGAATGCTCTGCCCCAGAAGGCTGTGGAGGCCAAGTCTCTGGATACTTTCAAGAAAGAGTTGGATAGCGTTCTTAAGGGGGATAAGGCAGGAACAGGATACTGATTGTGGATGATTAGCCATGATCATAATGAATGGTGGTGCTGGCTCGAAGGGCAGAATGTGGATTAGTGGTGCTCGAAGAGCACAGCAGTTCAGGCAGCATCCAAGGAGCAGCTCCCCACCCCCACCCTGCTCTAGCTTATCTCTCCACGCTTCAGGCTCTCTGCCTTTATTCCTGATGAAGGGCTTTTGCCCGAAACATCGATTTCGCTGCTCCTTGGATGCTTCCTGAACTGCTGTGCTCTTCCAGCACCAGTAATCCAGAATCTGGTTTCCAGCATCTGCAGTCATTGTTTTTACCTCGAAGGGCAGAATGGCCTACTCCTGCACCTACTGTTTATTATTTGTCTATCCAAGGGGTAAGACAAGTCCTTAGTTTAAGGTCTCATCCAAAAGAATATACCTCAGACAGTGTGCACTCCATCAGAAATGTACTAGCCTATTGGCATTGAATTTTCTGCTCAAATCCTGCACCAAGATTTGAATCTAGAGTTTTGTGACAGAGACCAAAATGTGACCAACTAAGCTACAGCTGGAAAGTCAACCGTCCATTTACACAAAGGTCTTAGAAACAGCATAATAAATCAGCAGATTACTTTTAAGGGTTTCGGTTGAGCCACAAGGATTAGCCAGAATGCTGGTGACAATGTCCCTCCTCCTCTTCAAAAGCAGTGAACAACAAGAGGGAGGAAGAATGTACAAGCAAAAAGGTACTTAACAAGTTTACTTTTTCTTAAAAATTCATGAAATGCAGGCAGGGCAGCTTTTATTGTCTCTTGCTAATTGCCTTGAAGGTGGTGTTGGAGAGCCGCCTACTTGTATCACTGCAGTCCTCCTGGTGTAATGACAACTGTGGTGCTGTGGAGGATTTTGCCAGTGACAGCAGAAGAACAGTACTATGATCCCAGCTGATGCAAATGCTGGACAAATCACACTTTTTCTGGTTTAGTTACCATGATGTTTTGCCCTTGAACATGTTCATACAAGACTATAAATTTGTTTTTTTTAAATGAATGCATGCTCATTTATATAAAAAGGAGAAAAAATAAACAAAGTTACACATACATAAAACAGCAAAAAGCAAAGATTCAATCCTTTCTCCAGCAAAATTCCTTGCAGATTATCAAATCCAGGGAAGTATCACTCCTTTTTTCAAGATTTCTTATTTATTTGGCTGTAAACGGTTTATAAAGTCTAGATTTATTTTCAGTTCTCAAAAGCTAAAGATTTCTCCCAACTGAAAACTCTTATTGTAGAAATTTCTACAAACTGATCCATGCTTTTGCTGATATTAAACTGTTCTGCCGATCTGAAACCTGATTCTTCTCAAAATACTAGTGGCCCTTCACTTCTTGTTTTTCTGTATGCCATTACAAACATAATCAATTAACTCCATCGGTACCTTGCTAAGCACTCAAGTTACATGTTTTGTTTGAAATGATGTATTTAGTTTACTGCTCTAAATGAGTTTCTGACCTCAAACATTGCCCGCTCCAAACCATATTACGTAGCTTCATCACAACAGTGATAGGCATCCAAGTCAGGATGGCGCACAACTTACAGGGGAACTTGAAGATGGTGACATAACTGCTCCCATGCATCTGCTGCCTTTAACCTTCCAGGTATAGACATTACAGGTTTGATGGTGCTGTCAAACAAGTCTTAGTGAGTGGTTGCAATGCATCATGCAGATGGTACACATTGCTACCATACAGTGTCAGTAGGGAAGGGTGCGAATGATGGAGATGGTACCAGTAGATGGAGTACCGATCAAGTGGGCTGCTTTGCCCTGGATGGTGTTAAGTTTCAAGTGTTGCTTTAGTCATTGTCCAGGCAAATGGAGAGTATTCATCACATTTCCTACTTGAGCCTCATCAATGGTGGGTATGCATTGAGTATACTCTCAACATAGTATTTTAGATGAGCAAATCTCAAATCAAAATTGTGATATTGCCCTCCTTTCAAAGACAGCTGTTAAGTATTTTGGATTGCTTGACATCTCAAGCAACGCCAAAAATAATTTGGCAATTAGTCTTCAGGACTCATTGGTAATTTGTGGGGCTCTGGGAGACATTAATTGGACAGTTCTTTCAAAGGGCAGACGCTGGAATGTTGAGTCAAATGGCCTTCTATGCAATCAATTTAAGGTATATTTTCTGTTCTGCCACAGGAGAGCTGTTTTGGATTCGCTGTTACATCAGGGACGAGGTCCAATAGGGAATTCAATAATTAGGCAAACAGCAAGAATGATCACTCTTGGCCATGTGCCTCATTTTCTGGGCAGAGTTAGCACCCCTCAGTGCTGAATACCTTGGGCGGCACGGTGGCACAGTGGTTAGCACTGCTGCCTCACAGCGCCAGAGACCCGGGTTCAATTCCCGCCTCAGGCGACCGACTGTGTGGAGTTTGCACATTCTCCCTGTGTCTGCGTGGGTTTCCTCCGGGTGCTCCGGTTTCCTCCCACACTCCAAAAATGTGCAGGTCAGGTGAATTGGCCACGCTAAATTGCCTGTAGTGTTAGGTGCAGGGGTAAATGTAGGGGAATGGGTCTGGGTGGGTGCGCTTCGGCGGGTCAGTGTGGACTTGTTGGGCCGAAGGGCCTGTTTCCACACTGTAAGTAATCTAATCTAAACCTCCATTGATAGAATGTTAAAATCAATTATTCATTATCCAATAATCCAATTATTAATTGGAATCAGTTGCTATCTAATTATTCCCATTATTTTCTCTGTCGCTATCAAATGTTTCACTTTTGTCACTAAATCTGCTTCTCCACCAATGCTACACAAAAACAACTCTCATTTCCCCTCTGGTGTTTGCTTCTAAAATCTATCGCTTCTGATCACTAACCATCCTGCCCTTGGAACCATTTTCCATTCATTTATATTATCAAACCACTCAGCATTTAGAACAGGTCTATTAAATCTCCTCTCCTCTACTATATGGGGAACAGATTCCATTTCTATAGTTTCTTCACTTAAGTCTCTCTCTTTGCAGACATCCACAAGTCAGGCACTTAAAGTCGAGAAGACTGCAGGTAAACTGAATTTAACAGAAGGTGAATTTTCTGATGCCACATAGATCCAACAGACATTAAGTCAAAGACTTCTGAATGAATAACATCATGCAAAGAGAAATGTAGCTTCAAAGTAGGATTTCTAATTTAATTTATATAATAATATGAATAAAATTTAAAGGGGAGCCCTGATGCTTCATCCAGGCTCAAATCCTGCTTGTAGCGCACAAATATTTGCATGGTGTGTGTTGCTGTGTAGCAGGTGTTCACAGTGCTTTCTCCTATGTAAACATACCTAGCAAAACATTACAGCTCTTTACACCTCCTCCAACAACCATCCCCCCCCCCCCCCCAACAACCACCACCACCACCACACACACATCCAGCACCTAACTGGCATGACTTGCAGTGTCCAGTTCCCAACTGATGTAACTCTCCTCCACCAAATGCCAAATGTCACACTTCCCTGGCATTGACAGAGGATTGGCTGACTGGCAGAAGTCAGAGAGGGGATAAAGGGATCTGTTTCAGGGTAGCAGCCAGTGACTAGTGGAGTTCCCCAGGGGTCAATGTTGGGACCACAACAATTCACACTATACATTAACAATTTGGATGAAGGAACTGTGGACATTGTTGCTACATTTGCAGGTGACACAATGGTCAGTGGAGGCACAGGTATCATTGAGGAAGCAGGGAGGCTGCAGAGATAGTAGACAGTCGAGGGGAGTGGGTGAAGAAGTGGCAGATGGAAAGCAATGTGACAAAGTAAGATTATGCACTTTGGTAGGCAGAATCAATGTTAGACTATTTTCTAAATGGAAAAGGCTTTGGAAATTTGAAGGAACTTGCGAGTCCTTGGTCAGGATTTTCTTAAGGTTAACATTCAGATTCAGTTGGCAGTTAGGAAGACAAATGCAATGTTAGCATTCATTTTGCGAGGGCTTGAGTACAAAAACGGAAGCTCTATAAGGCTCTGGTCAGACTGCACTTGAAATTTAAAACCATATTGAGAGCAGTTTTGGGCCCCGTATCTAAGGACATGCTGGTAAGTGTCGTGAGGGGATTTATAAGAATGATCCCGAATGAAGCCTTGTCATATGTGGAGTGATTGAGGAATCTGGATCTGCACTTGTTGGAGTTTAAAATAATAAGGCGGGGGTTTATCTTTGAAACTTGCAGAATACTGAGAGGACACAAGGAACCAAAGGAACAACCTCAGAGGGAAGAGATAGTCCTTCAGTACAGAGATATAGAACATAGAACAGTACAGCACAGAACAGGCCCTTCAGCCCACAATGTTGTGCCGACCACTGATCCTCATGTATGCACCCTCAAATTTCTGTGACCATATGCATGTCCAGCAGTCTCTTAAATGTTCCCAATGACCTTGCTTCCACAACTGCTGCTGGCAACACATTCCATGCTCTCACAACTCTCTGTGTAAAGAACCCGCCTCTGACATCCCCTCTATACTTTCCTCCAACCAGCTTAAAACTATGACCTCTCGTGTTAGTCATTTCTGCCCTGGGAAATAGTCTCTGGCTATCGACTCTATCTATGCCTCTCATTATCTTGTATTCCTCAATTAGGCTCTCCTCCTCCTTTTCTCCAATGAAAAAAGTCCGAGCTCAGTCAACCTCTCTTCATAAGATAAGCCCTCCAGTCCAAGCAGCATCCTGGTAAACCTCCTCTGAACCCTCTCCAAAGCATCCACATCTTTCCTATAATAGGGCGACCAGAACTGGACGCAGTATTCCGAGATGAGGGGAATTTATTCAGCCAGAGGGTACTGAATCTGTGGAACTCATTAATCGTAGAAGGCTGCGGAGGTCAACTCATCGACTGCATTTCAGACAGAGATGGATAGGCTCTTGATTAGTAAGGGGATCAAGGGTTACAGGAGAAGGCAGGAGAATCGGGTTGAGACATCTATCAGCCACTATTGAATACTGAAACAGACAAATGGGCTAAATGGCCTAATTTTGCTCCTGTATCTTAAGATTACTGTGGTCTCCTCTCCGTCTAGCACCAAACACAAACCCCTCCATCTAGTACTAAAAACAGGCACCACCCCCCCCCAACTTTCCACCTAACACTCAACACAAGCACCCAAATCCACCTAGCATCAAACACATGCCCCAAACACTCAATACATCTTTCTGTAATTTTTCTTGCGAGATTTTCCTCATTGTATTGCCAAAGCCATTTATCACAGAATAAAATCCCTACAGTGTGGATGTGACAGATTATTAACTGCATCTTAAGTTAGTTACAATTGTCAAACAGCAAAATACACAATTGTACAGAGTACATACAATATCAGTCAAAATGGCCTGTTTTTTTTTCAATTGCCATACTCCTTTGACTACAGTCCCAGAGATAATACTGTACTGTTCGCAATATTTGATTAATCAAGGTTTTTGGACAGAAATAATAAAATCAAATTTTACAGAAATTAAACAACTTCCAAATAAGTGTGGAGAAAAGTGAAAAGAAAAATTACTTCGTTGCTCTCTTCTGCTAATTCGTCTTATATTCTGACGGCTTTTGTCTCCTTGAAATACCCTCCAACTACCAGTTACCCTCGGAAGGTGCATTCCAAGCGCAGCTTCAATGAATGGTGACAGGCTATTTGGCATGGCGAGGCAGCACACACGCAAAATCGATTTATGTACAATCGCAGCCGAGAATGAAACTTTTGGATGATTCGCTCCAGCGTGACTTTACAAGGGTGGTGGAAGCATACACTTGCGCTACACACAGTGTCGTCATGGTCCCAAGGCCGAATGGCCTCTTTCCGTGCTGCACCATCTCTACAACCAACAATGCACTGAAGCCTAAACTGGAACCGATCTGGACTGATCATGGGACAGCTTCTTTCTCCTGGATGTTTAGCTACACAGTTCAATAACACTTACTAAAACAACGTGATATTTAACTTCAATGGTTCAATACAAAATTATATGCTGCGTTCGGACGGCAACTATTCAGGAACATTTTTACTCCACCGAGTACTTGAGAAAGAGACAAAATAACCAAAAACTTACAACTGGTTAAAGAAAAACACGACGCAAATATCACTCTTGTGTCACAACATATGGGTGGGAAAAATAACAATAAATTTTAAATTATATATTATTTAGTACAATAAACATAGGCTTCAACCAGAGGAACCAAAGAGCGCAATTTCTAAATTACAGCTTTGTTGCTCAACAAAAATGTGTTTTAAAAACAGTGAGCAAGTCTACTCTGGATGTAGACTGCATCAAGGCCATTCCCAAAACAAATAGCCAAATTAAAAATGTAATGTGTACTTTTCAAATTCTCAGCACAAAAAGAGAGTTTGATGATAAATATCCAAGTGTATCATTTTTCTCAAACAGTTTTAATTTAAACAACAAGAGGCGTCACACCCTCCTCCCTCCCCATCCTAACGCACAGTCCGAAGAAAATAGTCGGAGATGAATTTTAAAACTAAGATCAGCCTTCTACTGACGCGCGTGTTTATAGTTAAACGTGTTTACTGCTAAATAAACATGTTTCAGCAAAGTAACTGCCAGTAAAAAGGGCAATATGCTAAATTATAAACGTGCTAGAAATGCCCAAGAATGTAGAAAGCTGAATGTAACTTTGTTAAAAAAGCATACACACACACACACGGGAAATTCAAGGGAAAGGGGCCACACGGCGAGAAGCAGATGTTGCAGTTTTGTTTCAACACTTACGGACGGCGACTTTTTTGGCGTCGAGTCGGAGGGTGCGGCGTTGCAGGCTGTGTAGCCGGCTGTGGAGATGACTGCAGCGGACACACAGCGAGTTCGCCTCCAGCTCCAGCTCCTGGAAGATGCCGGTAGCCAGGCGGCTGAGGTCGGCCAGCTGCCGGAGCAGCGAGGCGAGTGTGTGGCTGGACACGTTCTGCAGGCTCTCGAAGAGCAAAGCACTGGGCTGGGGGGGCTCCTGCTCCAGCTTCTTCTTCCTCCTTCTCCTCCTCTTCCTCCTCTGCAGCCCGTGCCCATCCTCCTCGACCCCTTCCTCATCCTCACCATCTTCCCAAACTCTTCCAAAGTCTTCAGTGCTCAACCTAGACACCAACTGGGGTGCCACGATCCTCTTATAGAACGGCATCTTCCGAAAACAAACTTTCCTTAAGTTGCTAATTTAATTTCGTTTTGTCTTTAAAGGTGAATTGGGCAACTCCAACTTTCCAACAGAACTCTCTCCTCAGGGTCCTCCGCCATATTTTTGGGTTCAATATTGCAGAGAGTCAGGGCAGGAATAAAACCCATACAAACGGAGAGAAAACTCCACTCATCGAACTGCCAGGGACAGAAAGCTACAGCACACAGAACCAGGAACCTGAACACAAGTGAGGCACAGGGCCACTGGGAAAACCAGGAACAGCAGCAACCTGAACTCCAACACAGTGAAGCACAGGGATACTAGGAAAACCAGGAACAGCAGCAACCTGAACTCCATCATGAGGATTGGACTGTCACTTGAAAAACCAGATTAACAGCAAATGCTGCATTTGTATAGTTATTCTAATACAGAAGATCCCTGAAGGCAACTTTCACCTGGGTTGGGAAGGGACAAACTAGGCCTAAAGAATGAAGTCTAAATATTTTGCTATGCCATGTGACTTTGCAGACATGACCAAACAATTGTTGCTGTTTGGGAAGCATTAGAATCATAGCACCCCTATAGTGCAGAAGTAGGCCATTTGGCCCATTGAGTCCACACCAACCCTCTGAAGAGCATCACATCCAGCCATACCTCCCTAAACTATCCTTGTAACCCTGCACTCCCCATGGCTGATCTACCTACCCAGTACATCCCTGGGCACTACAGATAATTTAGCATGGCTAACACATCTAACATCTTTGGATGGTGCGAGGAAAGTGGAGCACCTGGAGAAAACCCACACAGACCTGGGGAGAACATGCAAACTCCACACAATCACCTGAAGCTAACTGCAGTGAGCCAGCAGTTCTAATCATTGAGCCACATTGCCAAATTTATTTTAAAAAAAGATGAAGAGGGGTGAAGTGTTTTGGGAAGAGGATTATTGACAGTAAGGTCAATGTGGCTAAAGACTGGGATAAAAGGAAATGACTCACATTAATCCCTTGTCGGAGGATCAAAGAATGAAACAGGTGACTCAAAGGTGGAGGTAATTGCGGAGAAATTAAGCATTTACAAACAAGAATTCTAAGTTTAAATGCACAGGATTTCAGAAAACCAAAGCATATAAATGAGGATGAGTGTGATGGATGAGTAGACAATTCAAGATGAGGTTGGACATTGCAATGTGAGGTAACTGAGTTTCAACAAACTGGAATTTAAAGAAAGTGGAACATGAAAGCCAAGCCCAAAGATTTTTTAAAAAGTCATCAATAGGATGTGCGCTTCAGTGGGTGAACCATCATTCATTGCCCATTCCTAACAGCCCTGGAGAAGGTGGTAGTGAGCTGAATTCTTGAATCGTGGCAGTCCTTAGAATCATAGAACCCCTACAGTGTGGAAGCAGGCCAATCAGCCCATCAAGTCCACATCAAACCTCCAAAAAGCACCCCACCCAGACCCATCCTATCCTTGTATCCCTACATTTTGCATGGCTAATTCACCTAGCCTATACATCCCTGGACACGATGCGCAATTAAACATGGACAATCCACCTAACATGCACGTCTTTGTACTGTGGGAGGAAACCGGAGCACCCAGACATGGGGAGAATATGCAAATTCCACACACAGTTACTCAAGGCTGGAATCAAACCTAGGTCCCTGGTGCTGTGAGGCAGCAGTGCTAACCACTAAGCCACTGTCCTTGGGGTGTAGATACACCAATAGTGCTGTTCAAGAGGGAATTCCAGGAATTTGACCCACTGACTGTGATGCAACAGCAATATAACCTCAAGCCAGAATAGTGCATGTTTGGAGGGAGACTTGCAAATAGTCGTGATCCCAGCAATTTTCTTGTTCTTTTGGGTGCTAGAGGTCACAAGAAGGTGCTGTCAATGGGGCCTTGTTGAGTTGAACAAATCAAACCAAAATCAAAATTATAAGGCATGTTTCTGGGGAGTTGTTATCATCAAGTAGGCAACCAATGGTAGTTTAACCCAAAGGTCACCACACTTCAGGCAAGGGCAGAGGTTGAGAAGAAGAATCCTTCGTGGTAACCTCAGACAGTGTGGCTGGTATCATACTGCATCACAAACCAGTCATCCAGCCAACTGTGCTAACCGATATAGAACAAATAATCAGTCCATTGGAGATTTGTGAAGTGAAATTTAGAATAAAATGATGACTAGAAAAGTGTATGTTTAGTTCCACCTAACCTTAACCTTTTTTGTTTAGCAGTAGTCATATTGGAGCAGTAAGCTTCATGGACATGGAAATATAAAGTCTTGGTGATGTATAGGACAAGCTATGGGCTGATCAGAGGTTAGGTCTGACCTGGGTATGTGACTAAGAGGGAGATAGTGTCTCTGATAAGAAAATATAGTTTATTACAGTAACCAAAATTGGGGACTTTAATCCTCCTATTGTTCAACTGAAGAAAAGGTTATCCTCCACAAATTGATATAAGAGGTGTAGTCTGGTAGTATACACATACTTGTGGGATTGAGGGAAATGTGGAAAGGAGAATGTAGGGATTAAAATAGGGAATACACTCCCAGGAAGAGGCAAAGACTCAAAAATATTAACATAAACAATTGGATTCTAAAATGATGGAACCGTAGAATCTTTTTGGATGGGTGAACTAAGATATGACTTCCTCAGCTATATCTATTTTGTGAATGGCGATCTGAATTCTACTGTGATGTTGAACTGATTAAGTATCTTGTTAACACCTGGGAGATCTTCTTGCCTTCACATGTTTCTAAGCAACTTAATTTCTCAACACCAGGGATCAGCCTCATTAAGAAATCTGGAATGATTTCAACCAAAATTGAACATGGGATCTGTGAGAAAACCAGGAATACTAGTAAACTGAACACAACAGAGGAATCAGAATTAGTCAGAAGAGCAAGCTGAACTCAGAACAGAGATCTGTCTGAGAAAATGACAGGCATTTAGATGGATTGCCGATCCGGAAATAAGGAATATCAGCTACCATCTTAGAAAATCAGAGACAGTGCCAACTCAGAATTATATAGTGACATAGGAAAATATTCCAAGTTGCTGCTGTCAGGCACAAATGGAAGCCAGGCCAAAGGAAGTATTAAGAGATAGAGACTGTGACAATGTGGTTGTGTGTTACATTCAAGCTGCCAGTCCTGAGTTTCTTGCTAATATTCCGAACCTTTATACTTAATTCTAGTTCCTGTTAATTCTGGTTTCCTCACTGACATTTACTCCCAACATTCAACTCAACTAGGAGTTACATTAGTCTTCTCATCTGTCCCTGCATAATGTTCAGGTACCATAGGACAGCAAAGATGGTTACCTCAGTTTACAACAGGATCTTGACCAGATGGGCCAATAAGCTGAGAAGTGGCAGATGGAGTTTAATTCAGATAAATGTGAGGTGCTGCATTTTGGGAAAGCAAATCTTAACAGGACTTATACACTTCATGGTAAGGTCCTAGGGAATATTGCTGAACAAAGAGACCTTGGAGTGTAGGTTCATAGCTCCTTGAAAGTGGAGTCGCAGGTAGATAGGATAGCAAAGGCGGCATTTGGTATGCTTTCCTTTATTGGTCAGAGTATTGAGTTGGGAGGTCATGTTGCAGCTGTACAGGACATTGGTTAGGCCACTGTTGGAATAGACAAAGTCTTTTCCCTGGGGTGGAGGAGTCCAGAACTAGAGGGCATAGGTTTAGGGTGAGAGGGGAAAGACATAAAAGAGACCTAAGGGGCAACTTTTTCACGCAGAGCATAATACGTGTATGGAATGAGCTGCCAGAGGAAGTGGTGGAGGCTGGTACAATTGCAACATTTAAGAGGCATTTGGATGGGCATATGAATAGGAAGGATTTGGAGGGATATGGGCCGGGTGCTGGCAGGTGGGACTAGATTGGGTTGGGATATCTGGTCGGCATGGACGGGTTGGACTGAAGGGTCTGTTTCCATGCTGTACGTCTCCATGACTCTATGACTGTATAACTTCCTGGTTTCTTTGCTGACACACTGATCCCAGTGTTGAGTTTAGGGTGCTGTAACTCCTGGTTTTCTCACTAGATCACTGAACATTGGCATTGAGGACAAGAAGTAAAACAATAAAGAAAAATTAAACAGTTGTTCAACAGGGACCATTGTCATGAAGTGTTTTTAATGGTGAACATACTTTGTGAATGCTTTCCATCGGCACTGGCACTATCTACACGAAATAACATGCAATGTAGTCTCCATATCCAAAATTAATAACCCAAAAATAATGCATTATTTTAAATGGATTTGATTCCATCTTATGGTACCTTTTCTCATTTTCATTGCCATTGGTCTTATCAAGAGTCAGTGGGCCGAACAGCCACTGAATTGGTTATGGGCAGCAGTTTTGGCTCTACATTTTATGGAAGGTAGATAGTGGAATGCCTCCTCAAATTCCAAGTAGCTTAAGTCCATTGGATAGCCCTCACATATAGTTCAATTACCTTCCCAAAAGCAAATGCTATATATCTGTAAATTATTACAACCTAATGTTTCTGAGGCCATATTGACTACTTCCTGTCTGTTGTGACGTTAGTACAGACATGATTGACATCTTACTTTCTTGTGTTTTCTCTGCTATACGCAGTAGGCCATAACTTTCAAGCTCACGGTTCACTATTGTTTAGTTTCGTGCCCCACATGTCTGGATAACATTCTCTATTGTGCACTCGTCACTCAATGTTCCTGTCACAGCTTCGCCTATTTCCTCACTTACGTCCTTAACAGTTGTAGAGTATATCCTGTCTATTCAAGTTGCTTTAGTGACATTATACTTCTCAGACTTAGCAGAATGTCTTACCTCATTGAATTGTTGGGCAAAGTAGCTGGATCGAAAGTAGTTTTCATCTTTCAGAATCTGAATACTCCACATTAGCTCACTCGTCCCCCAGGATGTGGACCTCTTTATAACATTTTCAATTTGTGCAGGAAATTTAACCATTTAGAAAATTGCACTTGAGTGACTTTTAACTAAAAAGAAAACTAGACGCTGCAGACAAGCAAATTGTTCTTGTTATTGCTGACTGCAAAACATCATTTCCTAAACTAGTAAAATATATTGCCTCCACACTGGTCATATATATGCAATGCATTAAGCAATTTACCCAAGGTGCCAGCACTCTCATGGGCTGATTGTCATGGATTTGGTCTATTTTTTCTGTCGGATTTGTCTGATGAAGGCAAGTTGCTTTTTACGTTACTAATACAACAGATCTGTGCTACTATTGGTAACGACCAGACGTTAGTAAGTAGATCGGAAATACAGTAATTTTAACTTGGTGATGTAAAGTTCCATGTTTCCTTTGTAGTGAAATAGTCAGATTTATATGGAACCTCATCACATCTCAAAACACTGTGTACACTAAGATATCTTGAAATCCAACGGTTAGCAACATGGACAAACACAGTTTCATTTCACTGATATGGTTGTCCAGGAGATCTGAAAACTGGATCTTTAACACCTACTTAAATCAGCAGAGTTGACCTCTGCCTCATGTCAACAGAGATAAAATAATGCTCTCAGCTCAATGTGGACAGCAAGGCTTCATTTGCAAGGTGTAGCTTTTCTACTATTTAGAACAAAGAACAAAGAAAATTTACAGCCCAGGAAAAGGCCCTTCGGCCCTCCAAGCCTGAGCCGATCCAAATCTACTGTCTAAACCTGTCACCCAATTTCTAAGCATCTGTATCCCTCTGCTCCCCACCTACTCATGCATCTGTCCAGACGCACCTTAAATGAATCTACTGTGCCTGCCTCTACCACCTCTGTTGGCAACGTGTTCCAGACACCCACCATCCTCTGTGTGAAGTACTTGCCGCGTGTGTCCCCCTTAAACTTTTCACCTCTCACCTTGAAAGCATGACCTCTCGTTGCTGAATCCATCACCCTGCAAAAAAGCTTATCTCTATCTACCCTGTCTACACCCTTCATGATTTTGTAAACCTCAAACAGGTCCCCTCTCAATCTCCTTTTTTCTAATGAAAACAAACCTAACCTGCTCAACCTCTCTTCATAGCTAGCACCTTCCATACCAGGCAACATCCTCTTAAACCTTCTCTTCACCCTCTCCAAAGCGTGCATATCCTTTTGGTAATGTGGCGCCCAGAACTGTACACAGTATTCTAAATGCGGCAGAACCAATGTCCTGTACATGTCTTGCCAGCTCTTATACTCAATAACCCATCCGATGAAGGCAAACATACTATATGCCTTCGTGACCACTCTCTCCACCTGTGCAGCAACCTTCAGGGTACAATGGATCTGCACTCCCAGATCTCTCTGCTCATCAACTTTTCCCAGGGCTCTTCCGTTCCTTGTATAATTCACTCTTGAATTAGTCTTGCCTAAATGCATCATCTCACATTTGTCGGGATTGAACTCCAGCTGCCACTTTTCCGCCCAACTCTCCAGTCTATCTATATTCTCCTGTATTCTTTGACAGTCCCTTATGCTTTCTGCTACTCCACCAATCTTCGTGTCATCTGCAAACTTGCTGATTATTCCAGCAGTGCCCTCTTCCAGATCGTTTATGTATGTCACAAACAACAGTGGCCCCAGCACTGATCCCTGTGGTACACCACTGGTCACCTTTCTCCATTTCAAGAAACTCCCTTCAACTACTACTCTCTGTCTCCTGTTGCTCAACCAGTTCTTTATCCACCTAGCTGGAACACCCTGCATACCATGTGACTTCACTTTCTCTATTAGTTTACCATAGGAAACCTTATCAAATGCCTTGCTAAAGTACATGTATATGACATCAATCTTCCTTCATCTATCAACTTGGTCACTTCCTCAAAGAACTCTATTAATTGGTAAGGCACGATCTCCATCGCAGAAAACCATGTTGCCTATCACTGATAAGCCCATTCTTTTCTGAATATGAATAGATCCTATCCCTCAGTACCTTCAACAATGTTGCCACCACCGACGTCATGCTCACTGGTTTGTAGTTACCTGGAATATCCCTACTACCCTTCTTGTACAGGGGGACAACGTGAGCAACCTTCCAGTCCTCTGGCACCTCACTTGTGTTTAAGGAAGCCACAAAGATATCCGTCAGGGCCCCAGCTATTTCCTCTCTTTCCTCCCTCAGCAACCTGGGATAGATCCCATCTGGTCCTGGGGATTGTTGTCCACCATAATAACCTCTAGCCTACCCAACACATCTTCCCTACTTATGTCAACGTGATCCAAACTAATCAAACTTCCAACTCTAATCTCAACATTCATCATGTTCACCTCCTCAGTGAATACAGATGCAAAGTAATCATTCAGAATCTCACCCACTCTTTCAGGTTCGACACACAGCCTTCCTTCATTATCCTTTAGTGGACCAATCCTTTCTCTAGTTACCTGCTTGCTTCTTATACAAGAATAATATGCTTTGGGATTCTCCTTAATTCTGCTCGCTAAAGCTATTTCATGACCCCTTTTAGCCCACTTGATTCCTCTTTTAAAACTGGTCCGAGTGTTCCGATATTTCTCCAGGGCCCATTCTGTTCTTAGCTGCCTAGGCCTTATGTATGCTTCCCTTTTCCTCTTGACAGATTTCTCCTGTCATCCACAGTTCACAAATCTTGCCCTTCATATCCTTTGCCTTCAATGGGACATGCCTATCCTGCACTATCTTTAACCTAGAAAGCCTCCCACATCTCAAATATGGACTTCCCTTCAAATAGCTGTGTCCAATCCACATTTCCCAGCTCCTGCCTAATTTTGATATAATTGGCCTTAGCCCAGTTTAGTATTCTTCCCTTAGGACCACTCTCATCTTTGTCTATGAGTATTCTAAAACTTACAGAATTGTGGTCACTGTTCCCAAAGAAGTCCCCCACCCCAACCTTACCACCTGTCCTGGCTCATTTCCCAGGTCCAATATGGCCCCTTCCATGGTCGGACTATTGACACACTGTTCTAGAAAACTCTCCTGGACGCTTTTTACAAATTCTATCCCATCCAGACCTCTGGTGCTAAGTGTATCCCAGTCAACGTTGGGAAAATTGAAATCTCCCATCACCACTACCTTATTGCTGCTACATCTTTCCATAATCTGTTATCTATTTGTTCTTCTACCTCACACTCACTGTTGGGAGGTCTGTAATTCAGCCCCAACAATGTAACTACACACTTCTTATTTCTCAGCTCCACCTATAATGCCTCACTACCCAAGCCCTCCATAGTGTCCTCCTTTAGCACAGCTGTGATATCATTCCTGACCAGCAATGCAACTCCACCCCCCTTTTACTTCCCTCCCTGTCCTGTCTGAAGCGTCTATATCCTGGAACAGGTAGTAGCCAATATTTGACACCGTTGTCACTATCAAGGACTATTGAATCATTATATAATAGATTAGTAAAGAAAGACATTAACTTACATTTATATATTGCACCCAGAGCATGTTATAGCCAATGCAGTACTTGTGAAGTTTAGTTGCTGTTGTAATGTATATACATAGCAGTTAATATATGCGCTACAAGCATGACAATGCTGCTCCTTTAACAAGGTTATGTTGTCCTTGAATTTTGTTTCAGGGTCGTAAAAGACACAGACTCCAAAAAGTCTAAGTGAAAGGGTTTTAGGGCCAGTTTGATTATCGCTAACAGATATTACCTGAGACAAAAGGCTTTCAAGTTTAAAAAAAAACGCTTGTACAATGAAAGAGGAATGGCCAGTTCTCTCAAGTCAGCTTTTCTCTGGTTTGGTTTGGTTTTAACACAGTACTGTTCTGAAGCTGCTGGACCCAAAGAAGCAGGTCCATGCTGGTACTCTCTTTCTGACATCTCTCCTATAAGGCCCTGTGTTTGATTTGACCTTTTGTGCCAAGAAATATTTATAGGAATTGTTACAAGTATTTGGAACAGCATCATTACGTTGGGATAATCTGTTGGGTTTTTGGATACATTAAGTTATTCTGTATTCTGTTCTCATTTGTTTGTGATTCATTCAGTAACCTTGAAAACAAATTCTGTGTTGTTTATAACTAAATGGGTTGACTAGCTGCATCATTCCTGGAATATCCGCCGTTCATCTGCTTAAAACAACTCGCAAAATTAGGGTCTGGGCCACATTCTTGAAATGTTTTGAGGGGGTCTGGCCGGTCCATAACACAAGCCCCGATTAACAGTCATGAGGTAATGACTTCATAGAACATAGAACAATACAACACAGAACAGGCCCTTCGGCCCACGATGTTGTGCCAAACATTTGTCCTAGTTTAAGTACCCATTCATGTACCTATCCAATTGCCGCTTAAAGGTCACCAATGATTCTGACTCTGCCACTCCCACAGGCAGCGCATTCCATGCCCCCACCACTCTCTGAGTAAAGAACCTACCCCTGACATCCCGTCATACCTTCCACCCTTCACCTTAAATTTATGTCCCCTTGTAATACTCTGTTGTACCCGGGAAAAAAGTCTCTGACTGTCTACTCTATCTATTCCCCTAATCATCTTATAAACCTCTATCAAGTCACCCCTCATCCTTCTCCGTTCCAATGAGAAAAGGCCTAGCACTCTCAACCTATCCTCGTACGACCTATTCTCCATTCCAGGCAACATCCTGGTAAATCTTCTCTGCACCCTCCCCAAAGCTTCCACATCTTTCCTAAAATGAGGCGACCAGAACTGCACACAGTACACCAA
>NC_057718.1:9808858-9817067 GCF_004010195.1 Chiloscyllium plagiosum | reverse complement strand
GCCACTCTCCAGTCCCCTGGTACCACCCCCGTTGACAGTGAAGATGAAAAGATCATCGCCAACAGTTCTGCAATTTCCTCTCTTGCTTCCCACATACTCCTAGGATATATCCCGTCAGGCCCGGGGGACTTGTCTGTCCTGAAGTTTTTCAAAATGCCCAACACATCTTCCTTCCTAACATGTATCTCCTCTAGCTTACCAGTCCGTTTCATACTCTCCTCTTCAACAATATGGTCCCTCTCATTTGTAAATACTGAAGAAAAGTACTCATTCAAGACCTCTCCTATCTGAGTATTTTTCTTCAGTATTTACAAATGAGACAAATCATTTGTTCTTTTTAATAATGTTGGTTGAAGGATGAATATTGGGCAGCTGAAAAGTTTTGTTTGAAAGACATTACTTACAACAGTGCTGAAGGGGATCAGCCAAGATTTTGAGTTCATTTCTCTGGGCTGGGGTTCAAACCCACAACCTAAGATGAGCGTTATCAACTGAGCCATGGCTAACAGTTGTAAACATACCTTATCTCTGCTTCACTTAAACCCAAACATGAAAAAGCACTTACTACTGTACTATTGTGACATTTCAAATGCTAAAACTAGAGTTTTCTTGAGTTTTCTCTGTGGTGACACAGGGATTGTCGGTTTACTGCAAACCAGTATAGTCTGAGATCAGATAAACTAAGAAATTACCATTGAACTGAAAGAGTTCTTCAATACAGCAAAATCGTCCAGAGACATTTCAGAAAACTGGAAATTAGACTTGTGCAGGAAGAGAAATGACTGACAGCAAAATGGTTTTCGAAAGGATTCTGAAGTTGAGGACAGATGTAGCAAGATTGAAGGACTTGAAAAAAAGTGTTCCCTTGCTCATGTGAAATGGAAGGGCGTGGGAACATAAAGCAGACAAGGATGGGGTGACCAGCATTTGGGGAGGGAAATAGAACGCTGGAAATGGTAGCAGTGTGCCTCAAGATCATGGTAGGGTTTACATGTGGGAGAGCAGTGTGGCTGTGGTCAGTGTGTCTTTGGCACGTTGAGGATGATAGAGGAGCAGGGCAGGCACATGGCATAAGGGACCTTTTAGACCAGATAAGGAATTAAGGGAGATTTTAAAATGGGTTTGATAGAATAAATAAGAGAAAACAGTTTCTACAGACAGGAAAATCAGGAATGAGAAGATATAAGTGTAAGATAACTGGCAGAAGTACCAGAAGAGAGATGAGGATTTAAAAGTATTGCAGTGAGTTATGATTTGGAATGTACCAACTGAAAGAGGTTTTGGAAGCAGATTTAACAGAAATGCTCAGAAGAGAATTAGAAATAACTGTAAAAAGAGATCTTTCTATAACAATGGAGAAAGGTTAGGAGGGGAGAGGAACTAATTAGATAAGTTTATTAGAGAACCAACACAGGTACAATGGAATAAATTGCCTCCTTATGTGCTTTATGATTGGGGCTAGGCTTAGGACTGTAGATATTTGGATAAGTTGATGTAAGAGTTCAGGAGGCCAGTAAGAGGTTGACTGGAAAAAAAAAGCCAAATGTATCACAAGAGTGGATGAGGGTTCAAATCTGGGAGCAGAATAGTACATCACAGAACTGGTACAAAACTTCGTGAATATGCTCACACTCCGAATAAGACATCTGGTCAGCATATTGCTTGATTTGGTATTTGAAAAAGCCATAACGATTCATTGTAAAAATGATTCTTCAAGATGAAGCTTGATAAATAATATATCTAATCTGGAAGTTTTACCACCAGTGAGGTCTTGTACTAATAATAAGGCAGGAAAAAGCTATCAAATGAAAAGATGAGTGTCATCACTAACCACACTACCCTGGGGTTTTTTACAGTTTAATTGGGTCGGTAAAATTGATAAGAAAATCCACATGTGCATCTGGTCCATTATATTTGCAATTAGTTTTTTTTTATTATAGCATAGTTTATACTGAAGGACTGTAAAATTTTATGGATTTTAACAGATTTTATTTCGCTCAAATGATTGAGAGCTAATTTTCTACAGCAGTGAAATGTGTTAAAAGGAGAGTTCTAAAACAAGATGCTTAAATTGCAGCTAATGTTTTAGAGGAGGCGAAGGCCCAGTGGTATTATTACTGGACTGTTAATTTAGGTACTCCAGTAATGTTCTGGCAGCCTGGGTTTGAATCCCACCCTGGCAGATGGTGAATTTGAATTCAATTTTTAAAAAGTCATGGAGTAAGAGTCTAATGATGAGCACGAAACCATTGCTGATTGTCAGAAAAATCCATCTGGTCCACTAATGCCCTCTAGGAAAGGAAATCTACCATTCTTAACTGATGTGGACTACATATGACTCCAGGCCCACAGCAACATGGTTGAATCTCAACTGCCCTCTGGGCAATTAGGGATGGGCAATAAATGCTGAGTCAGCAACACCCTCATCCCATGAATGAATAAAAAAAGTTGGGCTAATTTGCACCTTCAGTAAAAGGGCTTGTACTTATACTGTGTAGTACTTTTCACATTCCCTGGATATCTCAAAATGTTCTATAATACTTTTTTTGAAAGATAGTAACTGTTGTAATGGAAAAAAAGCATGGCAGCCAATTTGTAAGGGCAGTACGGTAAGGACAGTAAGGGCAGCACGGTGGCTCAGTGTTAGCATTGCTGCCTCACAGCGCCAGGGATCTGGGTACAATTCCAGCCTCAGGAGACTGTCTGTGTGGAGTTTGCACATCCTCCCCGTGTGGGCATAGGTTTTCTCTGAGTATGTAGGTTTCCTTGCAGAATCCAAAGATGTGCAGGTTAGGTGAATTGACCATGCTAAATTGCCCATAGTGTTCAGGTGTAGGTTAGGAGCATTAGTCAGGCATAAGTGTAGAGTAAAGGGTACGGGGAATGGGTCTGGGTGGGTTACTCTTTAGAGGGTCAGTGTGGACGTGTTGGGCCAAATAGCTTATTTTTTGCACTGCAGGGATTCTATTTCTATAAGTTCCCACATACAGTGATGTAATATTGATTGGATTATTTAGGTGAACAAACTCCCCTGCTTTACAAAACAGCAATGAGGGAACTTTTATGTGTACCTAAGAAGGCAGTCTGTGGGCTTTAATTTAACTTCTTACCTGAATATTAGTAGTACCGACTGTGCAGCTCCCCCTCAGTACTGCACTGGGATGTTAGCTAATATTGTGTTCAAGGCCACAGAGTGTCATGTACATCCTTAATGTTCTGACTCAGAAGCAACAGCACTACCCATTGAACCAAAGCTTACAGCATATGTTACTCACTCGTGCAGACATTGCCATGTGGAGGACTGCAACACTTCAACCAATAAGTTATAATTGATAACCAACAACCTGTATGGTTTAGTTCTAAACAAAGCTTATCAGTTAACTGTCAGCCATCATCTCACTGGTGTATTTTCCATTGCAATACCTGTACCAAACACTACTTTACTATACAGAATAGATTTTGTTCCCTTTAAATTAGTGATCTTGTGGATGCCCTGATGAGTGTAAAATTAAAAAAATTGACAAAATGTGTCTTTTTTTCCAGCAAAACAATAATGGTCCATTTTTTTTGTTTCTTTATTTCTGGACAGTGGTTCAAAGACCACTAATGGCTTAGTTGTAAGGGGCAAAATAGCCAAAATTCCTGTTCGTGATCGGTATCCAATGTCAATACCAGAAGTTACACATATGTTGTTGCCGGGCAAGAACATGAATAGAGCTCAATGATCACTCGCACAGGAGATCAAACAGCTTTCTACTCCCTGGGCTTATGTTAAGGACAGTCCTGTGGGCTAGGGTGGTGGAGAGTTCCTGGCAATAGGAAAGCTGTGTCTTGGCATGTTTCAATTAGCAAGTCATCCAACATTTTTAAAATTTTACCTATGATAAAGCATCATACAAGTCTCCAAATTAAGTGACAAAGGTATCCTGCCAAATTTCTGGTGTGACATGCTACATTCTATATGGACAAAGTTCATATTCTTAAGTTGAGGACATTTAAGCAGATGATTGGCAAGAGTCAGGACCAGGGGACCACCGACTTTAATGAGCTAATATTAGTTGGCTCAGTGAGTAGCAGAAGGTTAAGTTCCATGCCAGAGTTGAGTACAAAATGTATGGTGACATTCGAGTGCAGCAAT
Source organism: Chiloscyllium plagiosum (assembly GCF_004010195.1). Taxonomy (NCBI): domain Eukaryota; kingdom Metazoa; phylum Chordata; class Chondrichthyes; order Orectolobiformes; family Hemiscylliidae; genus Chiloscyllium; species Chiloscyllium plagiosum. The sequence goes on along the minus strand of NC_057718.1, from coordinate 9,812,929 downwards.
GTCAGAGGTGCCATCTTTCACTGAAACTTCATCTTTCACCTCAGGCAGTTATAAAATTTTGAAGAAAACCAGGAGAGTTACAATACAATACAAAATGGAACAGGAACAGGCCCTTTGGCCCACCAAGTCTGCGCTGATTCCTATTCTTTATTTAGACCCACTACTTTTTGCCCATATGCGATTTCTATCCCTCTGTTCACGTGTCTATCAGGATACATCTTAAATGTTGCTAACATGCCTGCTTCCACCACCTCCACTGGCAGTGCGTCAGGCACTCACCATTCTCTATGTAAAATGTTTTCCCTGCATTTCTCCCCTAAACTTTCCCTCTCTCACCTTGAAACTGCCCTCTTGTAACCTGGGAAAAAGCCTCTGACTATCCACTCTATCTAGGCCTCTTTTAATTTTGAAAGCCTCTATCAGGTCGCCTCTCAGCCTTCATCTTTCCAGTGAAAACAATCAGAGTTCATCCAACCTCTCCTCATTCCTAAAACCATTCGGACCAGGCAACATCCTGGTAAATCTTCTCTGCACTCTCTCCAAAGCATCCACATCCTTCTGGTAGTGCAATAACCAGAACTGCACACAATATTCTAAATGTGGCCTCATTAAGGTTTACACAGCTGTGACATATCTTGCCAACTTTTACATTCAAAGCCCTGACCAATGAAGGTAATCATGCTGCACGTGTCCTTGACCACCTAATCCACCTGTATTACCATTTTCAGGGATCTGTGGATCTATACACCCAGATCCCTTTTTATGTCAATGCTCCTAAGGATTCTGCCATTTATTGCATAATTTGCATCTGAATTTGACCTTCCAAAATGGATCACCTTGCATTTAAACTCCAGTTGTCAATTCTCTGCCCAAACGTACAATTTGTCTATATCCCACTGTATCCTTAGACAAGCCTCCTCACTGTCTGCAACTCCACCAGTTTTGGTGTCAGAAACAAACTTACATTTTCCTCCAGATCATTTATGTCACTCAACACAAAGCAGGCACCCAGCTAACTAAGAGGAGAAAGTGAGGTCTGCAGATGCTGGAGATCAAAGTTGAAACTTTATTGCTGGAACAGCACAGCAGGTCAGGCAGCATCCAGGGAACAGGAGATTCGACGTTTCGGGCACAGGCCTGAAGAAGGGCCTGTGCCCGAAACGTCGAATCTCCTGTTCCCTGGATGCTGCCTGACCTGCTGTGCTGTTCCAGCAATAAAGTTTCAACCCAGCTAACTAAGCTAACCAACCCCAATGATTTTTTTCTTTCAAAAACACATTTATATATCTTACAAAGAATAAAGGTCCCAATACTGATCCCTGTGGAATACCACAAGTTATTGATCTCCACTCCAAAAAGCACCCTTCCACCACTACTCTCTGTCTTCTATGACCAAGATGTAGAGGTGCCAGTGTTGGACTGGAGTGCACAGTCAAAAATCACATGACACCGGGTTATAGTTCAACAAGTTTATTTGAAACCGCAAGGAGTGGGGGCTCCAAAAGCTTGTGGTTTCAAATAAACCTGTTGGACTATAACCCGATGTCATCTGATTTTTGATTGATTATATGACCAAGCCAGTTCTGCATCCATCTGGCCAGCACACCCCGGATCCCATGAGAATTTACCTTCTGTACCAGTCTGCCATGAGGTACCATTAAATGCCTTACTAAAGTCCATGTAGACAATATCCACTTCCTTCATTCTTGTCATCTCCCCAGTGTCCTGGCTACTGTTTATACTCATCAAACAATATCAGTAGAGCAGATGATTTACTCAAATTATTGCAGTTTCTGGGAGCGTTCCAATCAGTTGCCATATTTCCCTACAATACAATAGTAATTACATTCTAAAAGTAGTTCAATGGCTTTAAAGTGCTTAAGATTTCTGAAGGCCACGAAAGGCACTTTCTTCCAAACTCAACAGTTTGTCAGCACATGGCACATGCGGACAAATTCTGAGTGGTATTTTTTTATTTGGACCGGAGCAGGAAGAATTCTCATCCACCCTCCCCAGTTGCAAGTCTCTTTACTGGGTCCTATTAGTAATACAGGTTCATGGACCAACCATCAATAATGGCCTAGATTACTGCCAGGCCTTAGCTTATATATTGCCCGATTGGGTTTGTCCTCAGAGACTGACAACACAAGAAAGCAACAGAAAAGGTAGGAAGGAAAGGGAAAAACATAAATGTCAAAAGTATTTAGAATTATATAGGGATGCCTACAGCTATCTTTAAAAGGGCTTTTGTGATGCATTCAGTCAAGTGCTTGCCACTGGAGCATTCGTTCTGGCCAAGGATGGTGCATTCATAACATGCACAAATAGATTGAAACAAAAGAAATGGTGTATAAAAGTAGGAAGGTCTTTCTAAAATATAAAAGGCACAAGTCAGACCACACCTAGAATATCATGATTAGTTTTGGTCCCCTTATCTGAGGAAAGATATGCTGGCATTGGAGGCAGTCCAGAAGAGGCTCCTGAGGTTGATCCTCGGTATAGAGGGATTTTCTTAAGAGGAGAGGTTGAGTAGGTTGGGCCTATATTCATTGGAGTTGAGAAGAACAAGTGGTGACCTTAATGAAACATTTAAGATTCTTGGATGCTGTGGAGAGACTGCTTCCCCTTCTGGGAGAGTCTAGGGCCAGAGGGAATAACCTAAGTTCAAGGGGTCGCACATTTAAGATAGAGATGAGGAATGAATTTCTTCTCTGAGACAGTAGTGAATCTGTGGAAAGTTTTACCACAGAAGATTGTCAAGGCTGGATCAATAAGTATATTTAAGGCTGAGTTGATAGATTTTTAATCAGTAAGGGAATCAAGACCTATAGGGAAAAGGCATAAACGTGGAGTAGATGATTATCATATCAACTATGATCTCACTGAATGGCAGAGCAGTCTCAATTAGCTGAATTATCTACTTCTGCTCCTACATTAATGGTCTTTTGATCAAGCATAAACTCGAAAATCCTCCCAACACATGCCAATTGCACATAGTAAAGCGGGAGAAATTTTTGTTCAATCATTCTGGGTAATCCAAGATGGAGGACGGGAAAATTTTCTGGCTGCAAGAGCTGCTCCTTTTTTGAGATATTTTAGGTGCTGGAAGTAATTTCCTCGAATTCCAGGAGCAGTAATTACTGTTTTATACGCTGTTGCATTGTTTTGGAACTTTGGAAAAAAAAAAGTCAAAACAACAGCAGTTTTAAAAGGGAGAAGAGCAGACAAAGGAAGCACATTGTGAGGGCAGTGCAGGAGAGAGAGAGAGAGAAAAAAAAAAAACGAACCTGCACAGTTATTGCCTTTGCTGTTTTTGAATTCATGTGTCGCTGGACATCGGAGTGCATCTGGGAAAATTAACAAACAGTGAAATTCACAACTAATCTTGGAGGAACCGGTTTGGGCGAAGTTCACCATACAGAATCAGATAAGTTAATTGTTGTTTTAAGTCTGTCCAAGAGAAAGGCTGTATTAGTGAGTACAGTGGGTTCTTTCTTGATTATATGTTTTTGGAGATACGTCTCTTGATTAAACTTAAAATATAAGCCATAGCTATTAATTTAACTGGTGCAGTTTTTTGTAGAGGAATAAGATGGTGTTATTTTCTGTGTCTGTAGATCGTGAAGGAGCAAAAATGGCCTTTGCAGTGATATGTACTTCTTGTCAGATGTGGGAGTTTAAAGAGATGTGGTTTTGTTCGCCGAGCTGGAAATTTTTGTTGCAAACGTTTCGTCCCCTGTCTAGATGACATCCTCAGTGCTTGGGAGCCTCCTGTGAAGCGCTTCTGTGGTGTTCCCTCCGGCATTTATAGTGGCCTGTCCCTGGTGTGCTGCAGTGTGTTGTGGCCCTTTTGAATAGTGTCTTGATGCAACTTCGTTTGTGTGTGTTGGGGTGGTTGCTTTCACACCAGAACTGCAAAAAGAGGAAGAGGAACACCTATACAAGGTATTCGCCAAAAACAGATACCCGCGCAATTTCATCAACAGATGCCGAAGAGAAAGACAACGGAACGAGGACATGCCGCAACCCAAAGGACTAGCCACACTACCATACATCAGGAGCATTTCAGAA
>NC_057718.1:9806871-9808816 GCF_004010195.1 Chiloscyllium plagiosum | reverse complement strand
AATTCACAACTAATCTTGGAGGAACTGTTGGGCGAAGTTCACAGCACAGAATCAGATAAATTAATCATTGTTTTAAGTCTGTCCAAGAGAAAGGCTGCACTAGTGATTATAGTGGATTCTTTCTTGATTATATGTTTTTGGAGATATGTCTCTTGATTAAACTTAAACTATAAGCCATAATTATTAATTTAACCTGGGGTAGTGTTTGTAGAGGAATAAGACGGTGTTATTTTCTGGGTCTGTAGATTGTGAAGGAGCAAAAATGGCCTTTGCAGTGATATGTACTTCTTGTCAGATGTGGGAGTTTAAAGAGAGTTTAAGGGTAACTGCGGATTATATCTGCCATAAATGCTGTTGGATGCGAATCTTATCAGATCGAGTGGATCAGTTGGAGAGACAGATAGAAGCAATGAGGAATTTGCAACAGCAACAGTGTGTGATGGATGGCAGTTATAGGAAGGGGGGAAAGTCTCAGATACAGTCACATAGATGGGTTAACTCCAGGAAGGGGAAGAGAGGTTGGCACCTAGGGCAGGAGTCTTTTGTGGATATACCCATTTCAAACAGGTATGCTGTTTTGGAAAATGTAGGGGATGATGGATTCTCAGGGAAACGTAGCACGAACAGCCAAGTTTCAGGTATTCAGAATGACAGGTACGTCGGCTTCCAGGAGATCAATTGTGTTAGAGGATTCTGTAGTCCAAGGTACGGACAGATGTTTCTGTGGCCAGCAGAGAAAAAGCAGAATGGTGTGTTGTTTCCCTCGTGCCAGGATCAAGGATGTCTCAGAGAGGGTGCAGAATGTTCTCACAGGGGAGAGGGGCCAGCAAAAGGTCATTGTCCACATTGGAACCAACAATATAGGAAGGGAAAAGGTTGAGATTCTGAAGGGAGATTACAGAGTGTGAGGCAGAAATTTAAGAAGGAGGTCCTCAAGGGTAGTAATATCTGGATGACTCCCAGTGCTATGAGCGAGTGAGGGCAGGAATAGGAGGATAGAGCAGATGAATGGATGGCCGAGGAGCTGGTGTATGGGAGAAGGATTCACATTTTTGGATCATTGCAATCTCTTTTGGGATAGAAGTGACCTGTACAAGAAGGACGGATTGCACCTAAATTGGAAGGGGACTAACATACTGGCAGGGAAAGTTGCTAGAACTGCTTGGGAGGATTTAAATTAGTAAGGTTGGGGGGGTGGGAACCCAGGGAGATAGTCAGGAAAGAGGTCAATCTGAGACTGGTACAGTTGAGAACAGAAGTGAATCAAACAAACAGTCAGGGCAGGCAGGGACAAGGTAGGACAAATAAATTAAGCTGCATTTATTTCAATGCAAAGTGCCTAACAGGGAAGGAAGATGAACTCAGGACATGGTTAGGAACTTGGGACTGGGATATCATAGCAATTACAGAAACATGGCTCAGGGATGGGCAGGACTGGCAGCTTAATGTTCCAGGATACAAATACTACAGGAAGGAGAGAAAGGGAGGCAAGAGAGGAGGGGGAGTGGCATTTTTAATAAGGGATAGCATTACAACTGTGCTGAGGGAGGGTATTCCCGGGAATACATCCAGGGAAGTTATTTGGGTGGAACTGAGAAATAAGAAAGGTATGGTCACCATATTGGGATTGTCTTATAGACCCCCCCAATAGTCAGAGGGAAATTGAGAAACAAACTTGTAAGGCAACTGTGCTGAGGGAGGGTATTCCCGGGAATACATCCAGGGAAGTTATTTGGGTGGAACTGAGAAATAAGAAAGGTATGGTCACCATATTGGGATTGTCTTATAGACCCCCCCAATAGTCAGAGGGAAATTGAGAAACAAACTTGTAAGGAGATCTCAGCTATCTGTAAGAATAATAGGGTAGTTATGGTAGGGGATTTTAACTTTCCAAACATCGACTGGGACTGCCATAGTGTTAAAGGTTTAGATGGAGAGGAATTTC
>NC_057718.1:9788089-9805679 GCF_004010195.1 Chiloscyllium plagiosum | reverse complement strand
GAGGTGCTGCATTTTGGGAAAGCAAATCTTAGCAGGACTTATACACTTCATGTTAAGGTCCTAGGGAGTGTTGCTGAACAAAGAGACCTTGGAGTGCAGGTTCATAGCTCTTTGAAAGTGGTGTGGCAGGTGGACAGGATAGTGAAGAAGGCGTTTGGTGTGATCTCCTTTATTGGTCAGAGTATTGAGCACAGGAGTTGGGAGGTCATGTTGCGGCTGTACAGGACATTGGTTAGGCCACTGTTGGAATATTGTGTGCAATTCTGGTCTCCTTCCTATCGGAAAGATGTTGTGAAACTTGAAAGGGTTCAGAAAAGATTTACCAGGATTTTGCCAGGGTTAGAGGATTTGAGCTATAGGGAGAGGCTGAACAGGCTGCAGCTGTTTTCCCTGAAGCGTCGTAAACTGAGGGGTAACCTTATAGAGATTTACAAAATTATGAGGGGCAAGGATAGGATAAATAGACAAAGTCTTTTCCCTGGGATCGGGGAGTCCAGAACTAGAGGGCATAGGTTTAGGGTAAGAGGGGAAAGATATAAAAGAGACCTCAGAGTCAACTTTTTCACGCAGAGGGTGGTACGTGAATGGAATGAGCTGCCAGGGGATGTGGTGGAGGCTGGTACAATTGCAACATTTAAGAGGCATTTGGATGGGTATAAAATAGGAAGGCCTCAGAGGGATATGAGCCGGGTGCTGGCAGGTGGGACTAGATTGGGATGGGATATCTGGTCGGCGTGGACAGGTTGGACTGAAGGATCTGTTTCCATGCTGTACAACTCTATGACTCTATGAGTCTGTATAATGGAAAGAACATTGGAGGCTCCACCATCAGTTCCCAAAACTCCAAACCACAACATGTATTGGTCAGAGCATTGAGTATAGGAGTTGGGAGATCATGTTGCAGATGTACAGGACATTGGTTAGGCCACTTTTGGAATATTGTGTGCAATTCTGGTCTCCCTCCTTTCGGAAGGTTGTTGTGAAACTTGAAAGGGTTCAGAAATGATTTACAAGGATGTTGCCAGGGCCGGAAGGTTTGAGCTATAGGGAGAGGCTGAATACTCTGGGACTTTTTTATCTGGAGCATCAGAGGCTGAAGCATGACCTTATCGAAGTTTATAAAACCATGAGGGGCATGGATAGGATAAATTGCCAAAGTCTTTTCCCTGGGTTGAGGAATCCAGAGCTAGAGGGAATAGGTTTAGGGTGATAGGGGAAAGATTTAAAGGGACCTAAGGGTCAACGTTTTCATGCAGAGGGTGGTGCGTGTATGGAATGAGCTGCCAGAGGAAGTGGTGGAGGCTGGTACAATGACAATATTTAAAAGGCATCTGAATGGGTATATGAATAGGAAAAGTTTAGAGGGATATGGGCCAAGTGCTGATAAGTGGGACTGGATTAATTTAGGACATCTGGACGGTATGTACAAGTTAGACCAAAGTATCTGTTTCCGTGCTGTACATCTCTTATGACTCAACAAGTCTATGCATGTAAAAGTGCACATTGTCATAGCGACTCAATATTCCTAGTGAACCATAACAGAACACAGCTAAGTGATCTTAAGTCAAAATACATGGACAAACACATATGTTCTTAAAGGAGAACAAAAAAATGTTAATATTGAAAGTTGTACGCATAATACCAACACAACTTCAAGCACTGGAAGAAGCTAGCTGCCACTTCACAGGAGCACAGAAAATGTCAGTGAATTTTAAACTAAACGTCGATTAACATGTCACTGAAGTTTTCATTTTGCACTCATCAGGACAAATTTAAGAGTACCACATTTCAAGCAATCACAATGATTTATATGAAAGCAGAAAAAGGAAGCTGAATGGTTGGCAAGTGAACCTGGTTGGCTGAGGCAGTACCATGCAAAAAGCAATGAGAAATTTTAAGCTGCTAAAGTTCCCAGGTAATTCAAAAATGTCAAGGCTTGAATGCATTCCCTTTGTTAGTGGAGAATGGATCTCAACATGTGAAGGTACATTGCGTAAATCAGCCGCATTATGAATTTGATTATTTAAAATTGGTTTATATTTATAAACTTAGCTTACCTCTTCAGAACAAAAATGAACTGACACTCCTAACATGACACCTACTACTCCAATTAGTCCAACATATATTGTCTTTTACTTGCAACTGTTTTCCAAAAATTCCATTCCAAGTATCGATCACTGTTTGCAAGATTCTAAATTGTCTTCAGCTTTCTTGATCATGTGTCTTGCTTTACAAGAAGGTAAAATTTTGGATTGAACTTATGTACCTTTTAATATAATGTCAGCTTCTATAAAGTCTCCTTCTCTATTAGGAACAAAAGAGCATCAGTAGGAAATCAGCTTTTTGACCATTTTCTACAGTCAGTAAGATCGTAGTTAATCAGCAATCTAACTCCAGATAGTCATATTTGTATCTATCTTTCAATGTCTCTGGTTAACAAAAGTCCATCATTCTCAGGTTAAAAATTTACAATAATCCTGTATCAAATGACATTTAAGACAAAGTTACAAACATTTTCTACCCTTTCTACATTTCCTAATTTCTTAATTTTATGAAAGGTCTAACTCTAACTTTTAGGCTATGTCACCTAGCTCTAGACTCCCCAAGCAATGAAAATAATTTCTTTCCATTCGTCCTATCTGTTCCTGGTAATACCTTGAAAACTTAACCAACTTACACCTTAATTTCTTAAACTCTAGGGAATACATGCTCCCAGTTTGTGCAACCTCTTCTTGTAAGTTAACCCTTGGGGAAAAAATATAATTTTAAGAAATCTACACTGCACTCCCTCTGAGGTCCATATATTGATTATAATGTTTGGTATCTGGAAATGCTCACAATGCTGTAAGAAGGTCTTAAGGTCAAATGGGTAGTGTCCATATCTCTGAATCAGGAGCTCTAGGATCAAGTCCAATTCCAGGGCTTGATAGCCAATGAAGATGCACTCAAAACATGGCCAAGTAGGGCAAGCATCACTGTAAATCCTTCCAACACACCAATGCCAGACAATAAGAATGGGAAACACTATGGTAAACCACTAGATGGAAACAAAATTGGCATTTCTACCATAACAATCCTCAGGTTCAAGCTACAATGTACATGTAAAAGTGTAAGTTGCCACAGCAATTCAGATTCCTTTGGGAGCTGGTTGGCTCAATGCCTGGAGTTTGTTCCTCATTCCAGCTGGAGTGGAGTGAATTCTTCATGGTCTAGCCATTTTGGAGAAAGGAGTACTGGGGATCAGACTTGCCTTCAGGCAGAGAACTGAATAAGACTCCAGGTGTGGTCTGATCAGGGCTTTGTTAACTGAAATATGACTTTTAACCCTTTATATTCCTGACCCATCGTTACAAAGGTCAGTGTTCCTCTAGCCTTTCTCATTTTCTGTATTTGTTCATGCCATTTTAATGACCAAGGTACCTGGATCCTCCCAGCACCTCATTTCTTTATATCTTCTTTATTCTTAAATTTTCACCATTTCGAAAGAATATTGTTCTGTTCTTTTTCGGTCCAAAGTGGATGACCATTTGTGTATGGCTAAAGAACCTCAGGTTTTCATCTTTTCTCATAACTCAACACTTCAATCATGAACATCCATGTCTCTCCTTTGTATCATCCCAAAATCTTAATGTTTTCATTCTGCCTTCTTGCCTTCCAAAATACAGTACAATTCTTGGGGAGTAGTCTGTTCAAGTCACTAGTTCCAGCTTTAGCTTGGCAGATAACTTCCATTCAATGATCTAGTAAGATAACGAAACATTCTATTCACTTTTTTCAATCGCTGAAGCAGAAATATACAATTTATTTATTTCTTCGTGGAGTTAGGTGTCACCAGCAAGGCCTGCATTTGTTTTGTATCCCCACTTGTCCCAGGACGAAGTTCATGCCAGGATACTGCAGAGAGCTGTAAAGAGACTACCACTTTGATTTGGATCTGGAGTCATGTGAGGGCCAGACCAGATAAGGACAGTAGATTTTCCTCTTTGAAGGATATTAGTGAACCAGATGAGTTTTTACAACAATGGTCACCAACACTGAGAATAACCATCAATTCCAGATTTATTAATGTCATCAAATTGAAACATTTGTCCTCAGAGCATTAGCATGGGTCTTTAAATGACTAATCCAGTGACATTACCACTCACCACCATCTTCCTCTTATATGTTAACAGCTGAATCTACAGCAAGATAATTTTCCACTCACCTTTAACCATCCGTGCATTCTCAGTACTATTCTTAATACACATACATTTTTCAACATGCGTGTACACACAAGCACACAATCAGGAAATGCTTGCCTCTTTTGCTTGCATTAAGACCATAAGAAATAGGAATAGGAGTAGGCCATTCATCATTTCAATCCTGTTCCTCCATTCAATAAGATCTTGGCTGATCCAACATTCCTTATGTCCACATTTTTGCCCTTTCCATGTAACTCTTGATTTTACAACTGATCAGGAATCTGTATATCTTAACCTTGGATATGCACAAGTACTCTGCCCCACAGCTCTCTGTGGCAAGCAATTCCAAAGATTCACAACCCTCTGAGAGATTAGTAAGTATTGCAATACGGTACAATCCACTGCTTCAGTATGAATTTTCACAAAGAGTGTCAGCAAACTATTTAACTGCAAGCAGAGCATCACAGCCAATCCTTGTACTTAGCTTGTCCATTAGCTGCATGCATTTGCATTTTCAAGTCATGGCGGGGTAGCATCACTGATTTGTGCTTGGAACTGTAAGCCTTCATTGATTTATTTCCTCCTCATCTTGCTGATAGCTGACAAGGTGAAATCACGTATTTTCGATAATGCCATCCACATATTTGTACAGTCGGAGACTAATTATATTGATTCATTGTAGTAACTTATCTATATTTACCTAGTCTTGTGTGTTGCCCAATATTTAACTGTGGTGTAAGTTACTACAAAAAGTAAATATAAGGCAAGGTGACTGTATGTTAAATTATTGTGCTGAAGCATACTATATCTAGATCTTGATATAGGGTAACACACATCTGGTTGCTATTATGAATTGCTCAACATGTAACTATTTTCCCCTATATCTTGTCTGCAGCAAAATAACCTATATGCAGTGGATTAAAGTGTACAGGAGCAGCACTCAGCAACATTTATACTTTAAATAAAGTCACAAAACAGATAATCTAGTCATGATCACATAGCTGTTGGAGGGGACTGTGTGAAAATAGGCTGCCTATATTACAACAATAACTATGTTTCTAAAATACTTCATGGACCATAAAGTGTTTTGGGACATCCAGAGATGGTGATCCGAGCAATAGAAACACAAGTCTATTTTTTTAACCATGCTGTTGTACTGAATTGTTCTATACAGTATAAGGTTATTGTAGGGAATTGCCGATCCCCAAAGTACCTGATTGTAGTTCCTTGTCTTCTAAATACTTATTGAGGTGAATTATCTCTTCAGAACTTGTTTTATTACTTGTGTGGACTCATACTGTATGTGGACATTGATGTCTACTTTACATATACTCTTTGAAGAATGTGAAAGCTTTGGGCCTGCTTTCACTACTCAAGCTCTTTGCCCAGGTTTGTTCTCTCTCTCCCTCACCTGTACCCTGTCCTCCAACAGCACCTGGCAGCCGACGCAAGGCTCTCCGGGTAATGTAGTTCCTCTCCTCAGGATCTGTATGCGCGCCCGGCAGGCGAGAACTACAACTCCCGCCATGCCCAACTGCGTGTGGGAAGCTTTCCGGGGTAGAGTGCGCAGTGGGTGGTGCCATGGCAACCAAAGTCTTACCCTGCTAACGCGACCTGGGGAGTGAGAGGAACGGGACAGTAGGTTCCGTTCACACCCTCCGGAGACCGGGAGATCGAAGAAAGGTTGATTCGGCTGGTTGTCGCGGTGGATGTCCCTCCTCCCGGGCGGTGGAGGTGGGCCTTTCTCTTCCCCCGAAGCTTCTGGGCCTAGGCCTTCTTCCATGGCCTTTCCCCCTGCGACTGCAGACACACAGACCGTCACCCCGGCCACCCGCCGGCCTCGCTGACCCGTCATGTCCTGGGCTAGTCCAGCGCCATTCTCTGCAGCATAGCGACCAGCAGGGCTGGGGATCCCGGTAAGGAAAGCGCCCACGGTTCTCTGTTGTGTCTGCCTCACTATTTTCCACAACCCATCACGGATCACTGTCTCCAAGTTGGTCTCTGCCCTTTTGGGAGGATCATCACCGGCAGTGAATATATCGACAGACCAGGCAATCGATGGGCCACGGGGTGAATGTGGGCTGCATTGCATGACCTACTACTCTACTCTCCTCCTTATCTCCAAAGTGTTCTGCAAACATCCTTCCTCACTAAAATAAAAAGGGACTTGTATTACTATAGTGCCTTTTACAGCTATTAGAAAGTGCAGAGTATTTGAAAAGTGGCTCATTGCAAAGTTTCTTCTGAAAGAGAACGTATCTGAAAATATAGCATTCTTTCTGCCTCCCCCTGGTAGGTTTGCTTCTGTGTGGTCCAAACAAATTGCGATGAAAGTGCTACCAACTAAATTAAGTTAGTACTATATATCTTTCAGTTCCTACACTTGAATACACCAGGAGCTTTGTATTCTTAGTGGATATTTTTCCTAATCAACCTGTTCAGAAATTATATTATATACTTTTGGCTTGAAGGTACTGTGCCACAAGATCCCTAGGTGTTTTTGGTGGCAAATGCTTTTATCAACATTACAGACCTCTGTAACAGGTGGGACTTGAACCTCAACCTTGTGGCTCAAAGGTTGAGACACTACCACTGCACCATGAGCCCTCAAAAGCCTTTTCAAACTTGTTTATAACATGCTAAATTGACCATGCTAAATTGCCCGTAGTATTAGGTGAAGGGGTAAATGTAGGGGAATGGGTCTGGCTGGGTTGCGCTTCAGCGGGTCGGTATGGACTTGTTGGGCTGAAGGGCCTGTTTCCACACACTAAGTAATCTAATCTAATAAATAAAACTCTGTTCAAATGTAGTATGTTTGATTTGAGTAATTGCCATTGCTTAAATTAATGTCTCCATTTGTTATCACATGTGTCAGGATAATGAAAATGTTGTTTTGCATGCTGTACTGGCAGATTGTACCATACCAAGTGCCTCAGGGTAGCAGAACAGAGTGCAGAATATAGTGTTACAGCCAGGGAGAAGGTGCAGAGAGAGAGGGAGCTATCAAAATTAGCATGTGAGAGGTCCATTCAAATGTCTGATAACAGCAGGGAAGAAGCTGTTCTTGAATCTGTCCATACAATCATGATATCTTCTGCCTGTGGGAAGAGAGTATAACAGGGGAAGGAGGGTTCTCGATCATGTTGTTTACTTTCCTGAGGCAATGGGAAGTATAGCTGGAATAAATGGATGGAAGGCTGATTTGCATGATGGACTGGGCTGTGTTCACGAGTCTGCAGTTTCTTGCAGTCTTGGGAATAGCAGTTGCCGTGCCATGCTGTGATGCATCTAGATAGGATGCTGCCTATGGTGTATCTATGAAAATGGGAGTCCTTGTGGATGTGCTGAATTTTCTTAGCCTCCTAAGGAAGTCAAGACATTTTCAAATATGAAGTAGTCAATTATTGTAGTGTAAGAGGGAGCTCTAGATCTTTCCTATGAGCTTTTAATTTTTGGTTGATATTTTTATTTTTAATTGACATGTTGGATAAATTTATCTCTAACCATCTGCTTCTTTAATTGTCAATATCTTAGATTAATGACCTTGTGAGTTTCTTTCCAGCTGTTAGTCACATCATTGGGTGGCACAGTGGCTCAGTGGTTAGCACTGCTGCCTCACAGTGCCAGGGACCTGTGTTCGATTCCTGCCTTGGGCGACTGTCTGTCTGTGTGCAGTTTGCACATTCTCCCCTGCGTGGGTTTCCTCCGGGTGCTCAGGTTTCCTCCCACAATCCAAAGACGTACAGGTTAGGTGAATTGGCCAAGCTAAATTGCCCATACTGTTAGGTGCACTAGTCAGGGGTAAATACATGATAGGGGAATGGGTCTGGGTCCATTACTCTTTGGAGGGTCGGTGTGGACATGTTGGGCCAAAGAACCTGTTTCCATACTGTAGGGAATCTAATAAACAAAGACTTAACACATCTTAAGTGTTCCCTTCATAACCTTGAACTTGTGCATCTTATCCTAACATATCCAAAAATATTGTGAATTTGCTTTTTTCATCCTGTTGTCGTGTAGTTTTAAAGTAACTGATCTGAGGCATCACTGTTCAAGGCTAAATAACCCTAACTGAAACAGTTGTTTCTTGTTGCCTTTCCATGCAAGGTAGTCTAACTCCACATGACAGGAAAATGGCAGTGCTTTGCTGGGTTATCTGATCTCATCTTGCTTGCAGTGGGGATTACATGTCTTTCTAAACCTGAGTGGGTTGAAGGGCAAATTCACTTCTTATTTTTATTGCTGTCAAATAGCACTTAACAATTAAGAAAAGATTAACCAACTTGCTGGTTACAGATCACACTTGAGTAGGTCCCTGGGATAGTGCACTGAATGGCAGCTTGTATTGGATTAAAACCTTGACATTAATTGGGAGAGGGACAAGGGAATGAACATTGTTTGAGAAATAGTTGATTCTTCTCAGTAGTCTAATGGTTTTGATGAAAGATGCGCAATTTATTTGTATATACTTATATTAATATGACTTGTGGAATTTAGATTTCAAAATAGATGCATGTGGCTGTTGGCTAATTCTGTGAAGGATTTTCTTTTTAAAAAAAAATGTCAGAGTCCTTCAGCCCAATGATTAAATCCAGCGTGTTGTCAGAGAGCAAATGACTGTGAATCATGGTGGTACTAATGGAAAGATATTTATATTGTTGGACTGATAACGGTCTCTGTAGAGAAAGCATGTAAAACTATTAGCTTTGTTTTCAGTTAAGAAGACCCTGAGACAAGCAAGCTTCTAAACTTCTCAACCCGCAAACTTGCCTTCCTGACATAGCCCTCGATTCCTTGTCTATCAAAAATCTACTTAACTCTGCCTTGAAGAAAATTCTATGATGTAACTTCCACAACTTTCTGGGAAAGAGAATTCCACGAACTGCCAACCTTCAGGGGAAAAAAGAATTTACATGAAAGGAGATGTCGTCATCTTAATCTGTCCTACTGTAACATTAAATTAAATCAATTGGTTACAAATCTGATGTTCTGACTGTGATAAAGGCTGTAAGTGATTATGTATTTCTTTCAACCTCTCCTCAGTATCCCTACAACTTGTGTGTGATAAGCTGTTCTTCTTTAAGATGAAGAACAGAATCTGTTTCCTAGTGTCTATCACTGAATGGAGGTACAGTATATTGGAAGTGTAACCTGCTGTAGCACAGAAAACGGATTGGTACTGCGAAAGTGAATTATATTTGTCAAGACTGACATCACCAAAGGAGCATACATATTGGATAATGCACAGAATGCGAGGTCTTGACTTTGGGGAAAAAAAAATACAGGCATGGACTATTTTCTAAACAGTGAGAACATTGATGAATCCAAGGTACAAAGGGATCTCTGGAGTGCGAGTACAGGATTCTCTAAAGGTTAACTTGCAGGTTGAGTCCATGGTTAAGAAAACCAATGTAATGTTGTCATTTATCTCAAGGGTTGGAATGTAAAAGCTATCAAAATTAGCATGTGAGAGGTCCATTCAAATGTCTGATAATAGCGGGGAAGAAGCTGTTCTTGAATCTGTCCATACATGTATTCAATCATGATATCTTCTGCGTGCGGGAAGAGAGTGTAACAGGGGAAGGAGGGTTCTTGATCATTTTGTTTACTTTCCTGAGGCAATGGGAAGTATAGCTGGAATAAATGGATGGAAGGCTGATTTGCATGATGGACTGGGCTGTGTTCACTAGTCTGTAGTTTCTTGCAGTCTTGGGAATAGCGATGTGCTACTGAGACTTTATGAAGCTCTGGATAGGCCACATTTAAAGTACTGTGTTCAGTTTTAGGCCCCACATCTCAAGAAGGACATACTGACATTGGAGCATGTCCGGCGCAGATTCACATGGATGATCCCTGGAATGGCAGGCCTAATATACGATGAACGTCTGAGGATCCTGGGATTGTATTCATTAGAGTTTAGAAGGTTGAGGGGAGATCTAATAGAAACTTATAAGATAATTCATGGCTTAGAAAGGGTGGACGCTGGGAATTTGTTTCTATCAGGCAGTGTTACTAGAACCTGTGGGCACAGGCTTAGAATTAGAGGGGGTCAGTTTAGAATGGAAATGAGACGTTTCTTCAGCCAGAAAGTGGTGGGCCTGTGGAATTAATCGCCACGGAGCGCAGTGGAGGCCGGGACGTTAAATGTCTTCAAGGCAGAGATTGATAAATTCTTAATCTCGCAAGGAA
This sequence comes from Chiloscyllium plagiosum, assembly GCF_004010195.1. Lineage (NCBI taxonomy): Eukaryota > Metazoa > Chordata > Chondrichthyes > Orectolobiformes > Hemiscylliidae > Chiloscyllium > Chiloscyllium plagiosum. The sequence continues at coordinate 9,795,309 of NC_057718.1, read as the reverse complement.
TTAAGGGATACGGGGGGAGTGTGGGTAGGTGGCGCTGAAGTGCCCATCAGCCAAGATTGAATGGCAGAGTGGACTCAATGGGCCATGTGACCTTACTTCCACTCCAATGTCTTATGGTCTTATATTCTCTATTCTTTCCCAACCTTGTACCGACTGTAGCACAATGGGTAAAACGTTGGGGGAAAAATAGAGAATATGTACAGTACTTTGGTGATGTCAGTCTTGGCAGTTGTAATTCACTTTAGAGATCCCAAAACCTGTTCTAGCCTGCGATGTTTGAGAAGATTTGTAGATCAGATTGAAGTTCAGGTTGTAAGTTTGCTCACTGAGCTGGTAGATTTGTTCTCAGATGTTTCATCATCATGCTCTGTAACATCATCAGTGAACCTCCGGTGAAGCACTGGTGTTCTGTCCCGTTTTCTATTTGTGTCTTGATCTGTTAAGGTGGGTGGTAACATTTCTGGCATCATGGAAGCCCACAAACCTACCGACACACTGAAACAGATACTGATGAACCGAAAGGACCCTGTATCAGCAACTAGCAAAACAAATGTCATTTACAAAGTACCCTGCAAGGACTGCAACAAACATACATGGGACAGACGTACAGGAAACTAACCACCAAAAGACATGACCCTCTCTCACTAGTATCCTGACACACGGACGAAGAAGGACACCACTTTGACTGGGACAACACATCCATCCTAGGGCAGGCTAAACAGAGACACGCACGGGAATTCCTAGAGGCCTGGCATTCAAATTGGAACTCCATCAATAAACAAATGGGCCCCATTTACCAACCTCTGAGAAAAAGATTCTGAAACGATATCACCCACCTTAACAGACCAAGACACATAAATAGAAAGTGGTTCAGAACACCAGCGTTTCACCGGAGGCGCACTAATGATGTTACCTAGTATGGTAATGAAACATCTGAGACGTCAGTGAGCAAACTTAGAACCACTTCTAGCCTGCCAAGCACATTAAACCCTGCAGAGCCAATACAGTTATGGGGTTAAATATGTGTGCCAGGTTAAACTATTACAAGTCATATGATGGGATGAAAGTGAGACTAGCTTTTGGTCAGTTTAGATTCCCTACAGTGTGGAAACAGGCCCTTAGGCCCAACAAGTCCACACCGACCCTCTGAAGAGTAACCCACGCAGACCCATTTCCCTCTGACTATTGCACCTAACACTTTGGGCAATTTAGCATGGCCAATTCACCTGTGCACATCTTTGGACTGGGGGCAGAAACCGGAGCACCCGGAGGAAACCCACACAGACACTGGGAGAATGTGCAAACTCCACACAGACAATCGCCCGAGGTTGGAATCGAACCTGGGACCCTGGTGCTGTGAGGCAGCAGTGCTAACCACTGAGTCACCGTGTTACACAACACAAAATCAAAGAATTCTAAGTATTTCTGGGTGGATATCAGAAGGCAACAAGTGAGGGAAATGCATCGACAGCAGTGATGTTTGAATTTTATATTGATCTGCAATGCAGCAATAGGCCAGTGACAATGTGAGAGATGCAATTTGTCTTTAACTTTCTAGCCTGCACCAGAAAAGAGCTCACTTCCTTCAAAAGGATGTTAATATTACAGGCTATTCAGTCAAAATGAGGCACCTTCTATTTTGTTCCACCATACCTTTATTCGCATATATTCTTTCTGCTGGTATATTTATCTTCCCCTTAAATATATCTATGCTATTCGCCCTATTCTGCTATTCTAATGTATTTCTCACCTGACATAATCTACATGTGGCTCCAGACCTACAGCAATGGTTGAGTGTTAACTGCCCTCCCAGATAATTAGGGATGGACAGAGTTGTGGATAGTGCCGAAGGAAGTTGTGGATTACAGAGGGACATGGATACGCTGCAGAGCTGGGCTGAGAAGTGGCAAATAGAGTTTAATGCAGAAAAGTGAGAGGTAGTTCACTTCAGAAGAAGTAACAGGAATGCAGAATACTGGGCAAAAGGTAAACTTCTTGGCAGTGTAAATTAACAGAGAAGTTCTGTGTCCTGGTGCATAAATCCCTGAAAGTTGCCACCCAGGTTGATAGGGTTGCTAAGAAGGCATACGGTGTGTTAGCTTTTATTGGTAGGGAGATTGAGTTTTGTAGCCATGAGGTCGTGCTTCAGCTGTACAAGACACTGGTAAGTCTGCACCTGGAGTATTTGCATACAGTTCTGGTCTCCGCATTATAGGAAAGATAGAGTCATAGAGATGTACAGCACGAAAACAGACCCTTTGGTCCAACCTGTCCATGCCAACCAGACATCCCAACCCAATCTAGTCCCACCTACCAGCACGCGGCCCATATCCCTCCAAACCCTTCCTATTCATATACCCATCCAAATGTCTTTTAAATGTTGCAATTGTACCAACCTCCACCACTCCCTTGGGCAGCTCATTCCAAATACGTACCACCCTCTGCGTGAAAATGTTGCACCTTAGATCTCTTTTATAACTTCCCCCTCTCACCTTAAACCTATTCTCTCTAGTTCTGGACTCCCCGACCCCAGGGAAAAGACTTTGTCTATTTATCCTATCCATGCCCCTCATAATTTTGTAAACCTCTATAAGGTCATCCCTCACCCTGCGACGCTCCAGGGAAAACAGCCCCAGCCTGGTCAGCCTCTTCCCCTAGCTCAAATCCTCCAACCCTGGCAGCATCCTTGGAAATCTTTTCTGAACCCTTTCAAGTTTCACAACATCTTTCCGATAGGAAGGAGACCAGAATTGCACGCAATATTCCGACAGTGGCCTAACCAATGTCTTGTACAGCCGCAACATGACCTCCCAACTCCTGTACTCAATACTCTGACCAGTAAAGGACGGCATACCAAACACCTTCATTATTCTATCTACCTGCGTCTCCACTTTCAAGGAGCTATGAACTTGCACTCCAAAATCTCTTTGTTCAGCAACACTCCCTAGGACCTTACCATGAAGTGTATAAGTCCTGCTAAGATTTGCTTTCCCAAAATGCAGCACCTCTCATTAAATTAAACTCCATCTGCCATGCCTCAGCCCATTGGCCCATCTGATCAAGATCCTTTTGTAATCTAAGGTAACTTTCTTCGCTGTCCACTACACCTCCAATTTTGGTGTCATCTGCAAACTTACTAAGTGTACCCCTTATGCTCGCATCCAAATCATTTATGTAAATGGCAAAAAGTAGTGGACCCAACACCGATCCTTGTGCCATTCCACTGGTCACAGGCCTCCAGTCTGAAAAACAACCCTCCACCACACCCTCTGTCTTCTACCTTTGAGCCAGTTCTGTATCCACATGGTGAGTTCTCCCTGTATTCTGTGAGTTCTAACCTTGCTAACCAGTGGAAAGGATTCAGAGGAGATTTACTAGGATGTTGCCCAGTATGGAAGGAAAGTCTTATGAGGAAAGGCTGAGGGAACTGCGGCTGTTTTCGTTGGAGAGAAGAAGGTTGAGAGGTGACTTAATCGAGATGTAGAAGATAATCAGCGGGTTAGATAGAGTGGACATTGAGAGCCTTTTTCCTCAGATAGTGAAGGCTAACACAAGGGGACATAGCTTTAAATTGAGGGGTGATAGATTTAAGACAGATATCGGGATAGTTTCTTTACTCAGAGTAGGAGGAGCATTGAATGGCCTGCCTGCACCAATAGTAGACTCGCCGGTGTTAAGGCATTTAAATGGGCATTGGACATACATATGGATAATAGTGGAATAGCGTAGGTTAGATGGGCAGAGGATTAATTTCAGGTTGGTGCAACATCAAGGGCCAAAGGGCCTGTACTGAGCTGTAACGTTCTATGTAAATACTGGACTAGCCAATGATGCCCTCATCCTGTGAATGAATTTTAAAATGCTTAAATATTCCTTGTAGTAGCATGTCGTGTTTGTTAAGACACTTTCCAATTCTTCTGAGCATTTATTACATAGATGTGGTATGTTAAATCAGTAATGCAATGCAATGCAATGGTTATGTTTTTTTTCCCCAAAGTATCTGTTGATCTTCTATATTCAGGTGAATTTTAGTTCTTGTTTCTGTTGCTGGTTCTGGTTCTCTGCAATGGAGAGATAAAGGTGAGTGAATATTTTGTAGTTGTGGCTGAGTTGTCAGCCAGAACAGGATCTTCAGCAATCTGAGGTGTGGGCTTTCCTCGTCATTTCCAAATCCACTGAATCTGTATTTTGTATTTAAGTTATGGCTGCTAGATCAGAGACATTGATTTTGCTATCTGAAGAGAAGGGAAGACCGAGAAGACAAGTAATTATTTGCCCACATGAGATTAACTCCAAGCTGAAAAGTTTCCATAGTCTCAGAGGACCATAGGACTATTGTCCCATTAGAGAGAGAGAACTGGTGGTGGTTTAATCTAAACATCACCATACCTCGTGTGAAGTTGAGAAGGCGGGATGTTCATGGTGACCTCAGCCAGAGTGGGTGATGAAAGCAATTGAATGCATTTTAAGATTCTAAGACAAGGTAGAAATAGCTTTTTGACATTTTTTCAAAATACTTCAGATACAATAAAGTGCTTTTGCAGTTTAATCATTGCAGCAATGAAAGAAAAATAACATGCATTTATATAGCACCTTTTGATAACCTCAAGAATTTGCAAGCTAATGACAACTAATGATGATTTGGAGACGCCGGTGTTGGACTGGGGTGTACAAAGTTAAAAATCGCACAACACAGATGCTCCTTCATCATCAACCACCTGATGAAGGAGCGGCGCTCTGAAAGCTAGTGCTTCCAATTAAACCTGTCAGACTATAACCTGGTGTTGTGTGATTTTTAACATTGGACAACAAATGAAATACTGTACATTAATGGAAATGCAATTTGCTGATAGCAAGCTGTCACAGCAACAATGTGATAATGACCAGATCATCTGTTTTGCTGATTTAAGGGATAAATATCGCCCAAAGTATCAGGCATAACACCCCTGGTTTTCTTCAAAGTAACATCATTAGATCTTGCCTGAGGGGGAGGCATGCTTTAGATTAATCTCTCAGCCAAAAGATAGCACCTTTGAACCTGCCTCAGAAAGATCAGTCCTGCCTTCTATGCTCCAATGTTGGAGTGGGACTGGAACCTGATGATCTGATGACTGCTACCAACTGAGCTGCAATTGGCAGATAAGCTCTTCAGCAGGAATGCTTATGCTCGACTCTCCTGCTCGCCTGATGCTGTCTTGACTGGCTGTGCTTTTCCAGCACCATACTTTTTGACTCCGATCTCCAGCATCTGCAGTCCTCACTTTCTCTAGATAAGCATGGTAACCAAGTTGTGTGCTGCTAAGTTATTTTAGATATTTTCTAATCGGCTATTCAGATGTTATGGCACACCACTGGAGCACGGGGACTTGAACCCAAGCCTTCTGACTCAGGTGGTGACACTCCCACTGTGTCACAAGAGCCTTTAGTCATTACTTTAAATTCTTTGTGTTTAAAATTGCTACTGACAATTTTAGAAATGAAATTTTTGATCTTATTTCTTTTTTACTGTTTCCCACATTGTTTGATATGTTGGGCCAAATAGCCAGCTTCTACACTGTAGAGAATCTTATCTAATCCATCACCTTTGCTAACTTTGCCTTCTCTAAAAGCTTAAGTTGAATTATTATTATTGGAAAATGCAACTGAGGTAACAGCTGATAGCTAGGTTATTTTAAGATCTTTTTAATATTTAAATTGCTTTCCTGCAGACAGACTTTTCTCTTTGAAAAGTCAGCAGAATGGAGGAAAAGAAAATGAAACGCAGGAGCCCTAAAACCTCTACACATCAGCATCATCCTCCAGTGAGCAACAAGAAAAATACAGTACCCAGTAAGAGTGTGGGCTTAAGCAGTGGCACACAGACAGCTGTTCCAAAACAGAAGCTGAAAAGGTAAAGGTTTTTTTTAAATTCGTTCTTGCAATATAAGCATCTGACAAGGCTGCGACTTATTGCCCATTATCATGATCCCAATGAGTGAAACCTGGCTAGTTGAACCAATTTTTTTTACTCAACCGTGGAGGTCAGTTCCTGAACACAGGCACAAAGGTCTGCCAGTGTATTTTTAAAACTATTGATAAAATGTTTATTAAATAAGATTTAAAAACAGGAACTATATTACAAGAGACAAAAGTTTAGAAAGATTTCAGAAAAGGATTCAAGCTTGTGCTTTTCTGTTTATCCCAGAGTTATCTTTAAAACATCAACACCTCAGTGAAGATTTACTACCATCTCAACACTGGGGCTTCTTGTTCAGGCTGACACAGCTGCAACTGGTTTCCTTCTGGCAAATTTTGAACACACTCACCAGATGTGTCTTTTTTCAGCTGGTATCTCTTCCTGAGACCCCTAAAACAAACTGCAAACTTAACTTCAGTGTCCCTATGCTCAGTTTGCAGTAGCTTGCAGGATTTTGTACTCAAGTTTAATGTAACACTCCTGCACCCCTGTTATCAGCCAACAGTGTAGTTTTTTCTATTATTTTCAAATGTATCAAACTACTAACCTCTAACCTTTAGAAGGTTAAAGCGTGATCTGATTGATGTCTTCAAGATGTAAAGATAGGGTAGATAAATGGGGGTGGCATGGTAGCACAGTGGTTAGCACTGCTGTCTCTCGGCACCAGTGACCCAGGTTCAATTCCACCCTTGGGCAGCTGTCTGTGTGAGTTTGCACATTCTCCCTGTGTTTCCTCCCACAGTCCAAAGATGTGCAGATTAGGTGGATCGGCCTTACTGAATTGCCCATAGTTCCCAGGGATGGACAGGCTAGGTGGGTTAGCAGGGTTACAGGGATACGATAGGAGAGTGGGTCTGGATGGGTTGCTGTTTGGAGGGTTAGTGTGGACGGAATGGCCTGCTTCCACACTGTCCCGATTCTATGAATGATAAACTATTTCCATGCTAGAATTAGTGTCACAAAGCTAGTCCCTTTTTTTCCTATAAGCTGTTCCTTGGCTCAAGGAGACTGTCCCTCTGAAAAAAGATCAAAAAAGATCCAATCAGTCTGGTTTGGTACAGAGATAAAAAGGATTTTGAGAGGCTTTTTCTTTATATGTAAACAGATGAGACTTCAGGCAAAATGGTCATGTTTTAGAAGAGATCTGTATAAAGAAAGGAGAGTGGTCACCTCTTGAGCTGAGCAGTTTACTTCAGTCTTGAACTGATTGGAAGTTAACAAAGGAGCTGCGTGGAAGCTCTTCACCCCCCCCCCCCCCCCCCCT